>NC_045558.1:34402887-34702887 GCF_009769535.1 Thamnophis elegans
CGCAGGGCACAGCCAGCATGCATGTGAAGCATGTGCATGAGCAAACCAGCAGTAAAGCTGGCCAGAATCTACCTCTGTGTAACTGCCACAATTAATATACAATACTCAGTGGCACTTGTATGCTGATACATTGTGGTTTGCAGCTGATGCCAATGCTTATTTTCACTAATTTGGTAGATTTCTCAGCATTGGAAGTTTTGGGATAACAAAAAATAAAGGAATTGGCAGAAGGATATTTTGAATAGAATTTAAATTTCATTTATGTGTTTGTTTCAGGTCTCTGCAGTTTCTAGGCAAGATTTCAGAAATGATTTCCCATTGTCTGTTTCCTAGGGCTGAGAGAGGGTGATTAGCCCAAGATCATTCATCTGGCTTTGTGCCTAAACCAAGACTGGAACGCTCAGTCTCTAGTCTTGTGCCTTAACCTCTCTACCCAGCCTTCAGTTCAGTAGTAGCTTCAGTTCACAAACACTTGTTTTCCAATTGCTACATATTACATTATGATTGTAACCAATCTATCTATGTGACTACTATAGCAAACTTTCAGAGATTGAACAGGACTCTATACTGCAGCAAACAACTTTAACCAATCAAGACTTTGGTGGGTCACTGTGCAAGAATGTATCTTGTGTATGGTTCTTTTTTTCCCCTAGACCCATAGGTTTCAGATGGACAAAGATAATGTACTGTCAGTAATAAAATAAGCTCATGCATTTCTTGGAAAAGCAAATTTAACCAAAAAATACTTAAAATATCCATTCTCAGATATACATAAAGAGACCTCCTCCTCCTCCTCCTTTTAAAGTCCTCACTGGCTTTGTCATCACCTCTTTGAAGATCTCCAAAGGCCCACATGCCATCCTCCGCAACTTTACCAAGATAGTCCCTAATAATTATCAGCAGTCTCCTTAGCAATTATCACAATCTTAATACACATCACTGTTCATGCAAATGAACATCAAGGCTTCCATATATCTCTTAATGTCTTAAATACACACAGGAAATTTGAATAAATTATAAAGCAAATAGTTTAGAATAGTTGGAAGTTTTATTGCTCAGCCATATAGATATATGAAACAGATTTTTGGGATTCCATTTATAAAATAAATTTATAGTTTTATGTTAATGAATTAAAAATCAGCAAGGTATATATTGTTTTCTTTATGTAATTTTTCTCTCACTCTGTAAAAATAAGGTGCCAATTTAATTTCAACATATAACAGAGAAGAAAAGCATACACATATATTAGTGGTGGGATTCAAATTTTTTTACTACCGGTTCTGTGGGCATGACTTGGTGAGCGTGGCATGGCTTGGTGGGCATGGAAGAGGAAGGATACTGTAAAATCTCCATTCCCTCCCACTCCAGGGGAAGGTTACTGCAAAATCCCCATTCAATCTCCCAATCAGCTGGGACTCAGGAGGCAGAGAATAGATGGGGGCAGGGAAGTCAGAGGTGGTATTTAACGGTTCTCCGAACTACTCAAAATTTCCGCTACTGATTCTCCAGAACTGGTCAGAACTTGCTGAATACCACCTCTGACACATACAGTACATAGACACACAACACACAGAGAGACACCCAATATACCTACAAAGATCAGAATCATGTAAGTCATGATATTCCTCTTTCACTTCCTAATCATTGGAAATGAAATTGAAGAAACAGATTAGGAAGAGCATTGATATCTTCAACTTTGGGAATGAAGAAAACTTCTGATGATATAACCAAGAAACAAACCAATGTATCATTGCATAAATCAACCTAGTATGCCATTCGAGGCACAAATGTCTCTGCTCAGATTCTCCCATGTCAGATACAAAAACCCAAATTCCTGGAAAAATCTCTAATGCTGGAAAATACGAACCATAAATACTGCTTAGCTTTAACATGTTTTTATGATTTTATGCATGATCCAACAAATACACACAAAACATATTAAAAATGTGAACAGGGGGATCACTAGCAATTTGTGTTATTTAAGATTTTAAACCAGATAAAGGTAGCTCTTGACTTATGACTGCAATTGGAACTGCTGCAGTCATAAGTGTGAACACATTTTTTTCCCAAATGAACATTTTTTGGAGAGCCAGACCAAAAAAAAAAAAAAATCAAACCAGCAACGATCATTATGAATTGCGATCATGAGGTGCTGAAAGTAATTGTAAAGTAAAAGCTTTGCATGTAAAGGGGAAAATTACAAAACATTGTGTGACAACTATACTCTAAGTGCTTTATAATGCATCTATTCCCAGCCTGTTGTAATTTCAAACAGTTTTTAAGCAGAATAACAACACTGGAAGGAACTTTGGAGGTCTTCTAGTCCAACCCTTTTGCTTAAGCAGGAAATCCTATATAGGAGCAAACTGAAGACTACCTGCATAGGCATCTTATTTTCCAAAAACTATTTTTTAAAAATGCTGTAAGTACTATTGGCAAAAAGATAGATCAGTTTCAGGATATGCATACAAACAGTAATGTTAAAATACATAAAACAGCCTGAAAACCTTGCCCTATCTCATAGTCATATCACAACTCCCCTCATTTTAAGCCTTGCCCTTCCAGGAAAATTTTAAAAAATGCCACCTTCAGTACTGTGAAGTATTTAAATAGTGAAGATTTTCTCCACTCTGTTAAATGATAATGATCCCTGTTATATGGTAAATGGAGTCACTCTTCCTGATAAATGGGAAGGATGCTCCTTTGATCACTAGAATTTTCTTCATTCCTCTCTTGCAGTGCTAGCAAAATGCCAGCTGCAAAGGCTATTTTGAATCTGCTCGCAATTTTGGAATTAAATGCACTGTAATTGGTTTCTTTTACATGTCTGGTAATCTTGTTAAGACAACTCATTAGGTGCCATGGCAATTGGAAATTAGTAGGTTTCAGAACATGTACATTTCCTTTGTTTACACCAATTATTGGTAAATGAGGCAGTTGTACTTTAAAGAGAAAAGTAACTTTTGAGAAGTTTTTTCTCATGTCTTAAAATATTCTTAAAATACATAACTATTTAGAAAATAATCAGAAATCATATAAAATATGTAGTTAATTTATGCTAAGTTACAGTGGTTAGAGTTCAAACATTCATTTTTTGCTTAAGAATCATCAAATGAATTCATAAAAAGGACAGAAAAGGCTCTGAGTATGTGTGGGCAGCTAGGTAGTTAGAACCATCAATTCAGGCAGGAGGATTTAAGGTAGTTTTTTTTAAAAGGCACTTTTTATCCTTTTTCAATTACTTCTGCCTATTTACCATCTATTACTAATAATGGCTTTCCAAATAGAATGGTTGTTTTCATGTTGGAAAAAAGTATAACAGTAGGATTTGGCCAATACAGAAAGGAGAAAGATTTAAAGATAAACTCCTAAAATATCTATATGCTATTAAAATACTTTAAAAATGATTCAGAAAAGTTGCTTCAGCAAATGTGAACCTTGATCGCCATCTCTTTAAAGTAGCTGCATCTTTCTTACCAGCTTTCAAGTGAAGCCTCCCAAGATAAAATCAACTATCAGAAATAACTATATAGCTTTGGGATGGCGATCCTGTGGCACATTACCAGGGGTGTCATGCAGAGCCATCTCTGTGGACACGCCTAACGACTCAGCCAGCTGGTCATCAGGTTTCCAATGCATTGCATGTGCACCGGCCAGTTTGTCATCGAGTTTCTGGTGTTCTGGAACAAGTGCGCCTTCTGGTTTGGGCACTTTGTGCCTAAAAAGCTCACCATCACTTGTACAGCTGCTTTAAAGAGGTGCTATGCTTATGATCTTATGCAAGAACTAGCCTTCAAAACTGAGTCTTCTTTTAGGTGAGAGAGGAAAAATGCTTAAGTGCTTTAAGGCTCACTTGGCTAAATGTTCTGTTTTCCTATTAAGGCTTTTAACAATATTCTAAATGGGAAAGGATCAAAATTTGAGATGTGACTACTTCAAAGCTGATAATATGCTCTTTTAGCATCCCTGACCAAGATGATGGAACAATTCAGAATCAACAATTAAAGAGCTGTGTAGAATTGTTCTTCTGAGCTTTACTTGGAAGAAGAGGCAAATGTGGCCTCATGTAGAAAGGACTTTTAAATTAACAGACTTTTCTGAGAAAACAAGAAAGAAATGGTCCGTGTATTTGTTTAAAGAAATAATAATGGAATCCATGCCTCATGATGAGTTTACTTCTGTTCTTCAAATGACTCGCATGGTATTTTGGCTTTTTTTACATCTTAATAATATTATAGCTATCATTTCATATTTTGCTGAACATCAAATCTTATCAAATATTTAGTGATTGTAAACACTTCCTTGTTATAACTCATTTTTAACGGGAAAAAAACCTGGTTTCCTAGGCACCCATGATAGATAAAGGATGGCATGATTTCACTATTCAAAAATACATTTGAATGTTAATCAAAGGTTGTATGTGCAACTAACTTTTTGTCCATTAAGGCAAGAAGAGAGATTAAATGTAAAGCTGGCAAAGAGACAGGAGCTGAGGATAAATGGAACTAACAGCAGGAAAAATTAAAAACTATGCATGGGGAAAGTGAATCAATTGACTGCCTCTATAAAACAATAACAAAACCCTACAGTAGAAGCAAATTATCTGTCTGTCTGTCTGTCTGTCTGTCTATCTATCTATCTATCTATCTATCTATCTATCTATCTATCTATCTATCTAAAAAATATAAGGAAACAAGTATCAGTATAGATATAGAATGGACACATGAAAAAATGGCACAAATAAATGGATATAGATAAGCAAAAAAAAAAAAAAAAACCCCATAAACACTTAAAAAGAGTACATATAAATGGGGACAGTAGGACTGGGAGGGTGCACTTATGCATGCCCCTTAGGGACCTCTTAAGAAACATGTAGAGAGTTTAAGATAAAAGATATGGGGGTTATTGGAACTAACAATAGGATCAGGTAGGGTGTTCCACACATTTACTACTCTATTGCTGAAATTGTTTTGCAATCGAGATTAAAATGGATTACATTTAGTTTGTAACTATTGATAGCCCTTGTGTTATTGCAGTTGAAGTATAAATAGTCATTAACAGGTAGGATGATATGGCAGATTATCTTGTGCACTAAGATCAGGCTGGAACACAGATGGCGTAGTTCAAGGTTATCCAGGCCTAACATTTCAAGCCTGGTGGTATAAGGAATTTTATTACGAGCAGAGGAGTTGAGTACTCTTCTTGTAAAATACCTCTGCATCCTCTGTAATGTTTTAATGTCCAAAATGCAGTGTGAGTTCCAGGCAGGTCACAAGTATTCAAGCATAGGTCTGGCAAGGGTTTTGTATGCCTAGTTAGACCATAGCGTTAGCAGAGAGAAAACTACATAAAATAAGGTTGACAACGCTGACTGTCTTTTTGGCGTTGTTGCTGTTGTTGTTGTTGTTGTGTGTGTGTGTGTATACATATACATATATATGTATGTATGTATGTATGTATGTATGTGTGTGTGTATTGTTATTTATCAGCACAAATGCAACACACACACAAACACACACACACACATATCAATGTATATTAATTTAACAGAGAGAGTGCTTCTTTCTGTCTATTAAACCATTTATTATTATTATTATTATTATTATTATTATTATTATTATTATTATTATTATTATACAATTGTATCACAGCGGCCAGTTGTTTCGCCGGATTTGGCATTGGTTACTAGTCGGGCCCCACCCAGGGTCCACTTGTAGCCCACTTGTCGACGGATGTCCAGGGACCCCAACATCCGCCGCGGCCCTTGTTAACCCGCGCGACGACCGATGCGGTATGGAATTCTTATTTGTTTTTTTCACCATATTTTATGGGTTGGCAGGGGTTTTTTTTACGGGACCAGATGCCAACCTGATCCCAACCTTCCTCCTTTCTCATCCGGGCTTGGGATTGGCAACGGCGGAGTTATTATTATTATACAATTGTATCACAGCGGCCAGTTGTTTCACCGGATTTGGCATTGGTTACTAGTCGGGCCCCACCCAGGGGCCTAGGACGTCGTAACGTATTTTCTTAATATGCATGCAGATCCAAGCAGTGCGGCTTTTTGCATTTGACTGATGGTGATTTTGTCAATTTTTAACTGTTTTAAATGTAATTCCAGTGCTTTTGGAATAGCACCCAGTGTGCCAATTACCACTGGAATTACCACTGCTGGTTTGTGCCATAGTCGTTGAATTTCGATTTTTAAGTCCTGGTATCTTGCGATTTTTTCATGTTCCTTCTCGGCGACCCTGCTATCACCTGGTATTGCGATGTCTATGATTGTGACCTTATTTTTCTCAACCAGTGTGATGTCTGGTGTATTATGCGCCAGTATTTTGTCGGTTTGTATATGGAAATCCCACAAGATCTTGACCATCTGATTTTCTGTGACTTTTTCAGGCTGATGTTCCCACCAGTTTGTTGCTGTTTTAATATTATAATTTTTGCACAAATTCCAATGGATCATTTGTGCTACTGATTTGTGCCGCAATTTATAATCAGTCTGCGCGATTTTTTTACAGCAGCTGAGTATGTGATCAACAGTTTCATCAGCTTCTTTGCAAAGTCTGCATTTGGCATCATCAGAGGATTTTTCGATTTTGGCCTTAATGGCATTTGTGCGGATAGCTTGTTCTTGCGCAGCCAGGATTAGTGACTCTGTTTCTTTCTTTAATGTACCTGTTGTTAACCATAACCAAGTTTCTTCACTGTCCACTTTATCTTTTATTTTTTCCAGAAATTGGCCATGCAGTGCTTTGTTCTGCCAACTCTCCATTCTTGATTTTATCACATCTTTTCTGTATTCTTGTTTCGTCTGTTGGGCCTTCAGTAGATTTTTGTTCTTTACTTCGATTAATAGATGTTCTTGACTTTCTTTTAAATAATCAGCCAGTGCATGTTTTTCTTCTTCAACTGTTTGCTTCACTTGTAATAATCCTCTGCCACCTGATTTTCGGGGCAGGTACAGTCTATCAGTACCACCACGTGGATGTAAACTGTAGTGCATTGTCATTAGTTTCCTGGTTTTTCGGTCCAAAATGTCCAAATCAGCTTGTGTCCAGTTAACTATACCAGCTGTGTATCTTATAACTGGTATTGCCCAGGTATTTATGGCCTTGATTGTATTTCCACCATTCAATTTAGATTTCAAAATTTTCCTAACTCTGTTGGTGTACTCTCGCCTGACAATAGTTTTTACTTCCCCATGCTTGATGTTATCCAACTGCAGAATGCCTAAGTATTTGTAGGCTTCATTTTCTTTGCATTTAATTAATTGGCCATTGGGTTATTGAGTTGTTGTTGTTGTTGTTGTTGTTGTTGTTATTATTATTATTATTATTATTATTATTATTATTATTATTATTATGTGACATAGGAAAAGCTTTGAAACTAAACCAGCTGCTATATGTTCCTTATGGCCAAATCTATTAGAAGCCAAAAGGACAGTCATCTCAGATGGCAGGACAAGTCAGTCAGCAACAACATCTAAAAGAGAAAACAATGTGCCATTCAGTTTGTCTTGTTTCCTTTGAGTTCTTGCATTACCTTTTTGGAGTAGATATATTGTTTGAGATACAACTAGCAACCAATTTGGCTTTTGTTCAAATAATTAGAAGGTGCTATCTTTTTTTCTTCTGTTCAGGCCATGCTATTCATTTCTTTTTGAGGGCAGACTGATTTAATTTGTCCATAAATTCAGCATTGGATTATTCTAGCCTCGGTCATTGGCACCAACAGAGAGTAAGATACTGGAGCCATCACAAATCAAGCATGGTATCTAGAACTCAGCTAGAGATGCCTTTTGTTCAGCCACTTTTGCATTCAGCTGTAAATCATCAAATGTTTACTGAGTCTTTCTTTCTCCCCAAAAACCTCCCACTGATCAGGAACACGATAATAGGCATAATAAAAGAAAAAGAGGAACGGAAGGAAAAGAACATGATAAAAGCAAGCTTGAATAGAAATAGTTCAGAGAGAGGAAGACAACTGATTTCCTACTGATCAAGGAGTCTGGCATTCCACTTCTCTTTTGAAATACACTTGCATAATAATAACAAAAAAAGACTCACTTCCATCCATACTAAAATGAACATTATCCAGTCAATCAAGAGGATTCAAATTTAAGGGTCCTTATCTTATAAAAGAACGTTAATGAATTAATTTCTAAGAAAACTGTTTTCCACCCTAAGCCATTAACGTGAGAGGGTGAATCAGAATTACAATTTTCTCTTGGTCTCTTGCTTGTAAACCTGTTTCTTCTTGCAAAAATAAAAGAGCTCTGCATGGAAATGCAAGAAACCCATTTCAACAATTCTCAAAGCCAGCAGAATAGAAATCGAACCTGTGAATAAATAACATTGCCATTGTGCTAGAAACAGGAGAATTATATATGCACATAGCATTCATACTTATATGTGAAAATCAAAAGTAATTGGTTCATTCTACAAGAGACCGTATATAGTACTGCATTCTAACTTTCTTATATTTGAATCAATGCCACACAAAGCTATAGCTAAAACTGGGTGGGCAGAGGGACTTGGCACTAATGTAGGAATATATATTGATTGTCTCCCTGATTTATTTAGTTGACAGAATATAGAATGAGATTCATTAATCATTATACCCAATCATCCATCAGCAGTATCTTTTTCTAGGCATGGATTGGAAGAAAGCTATCAACAATTTTATTTGCTTTGTAGGTACCCAGATTAGCACACAAGCTGGATTTGACCTATTGAGTTGCCACTTTTACAAAGAACTCAGAACATTTCTTAGGATAAAAGGAAATTGCTGGAATGAGACAGCTGTAATAGGATTTTTTTATTTCATGTTTGCCCTTTTCACTAATTCTCATTTGCAGTTATCAAATTATAAAACTAGAGCGTCTTCCTTAACCCAGTGCTGTCTAAATGTGTTAGATGCGTACTCCAGTATTGATTTCGATGGAAGAGTATTGATGTAGTCCATCTCCAGTGGTGGCATATACATTTGTCATTAGTTAGCAGCATGTCTAAGGTAGCATGAGGAATCTACAGGCCCACAGCTTCTTTCTGTATGCCTCTCCTGCCCTTCTTCTTCCTCTTTCTTTTCAGTGTGAATATATCAGGATGCCCAAAACTTCTCCTTCCAAGACAGGCCTATTTCTCTGCTAACATATTCCATAGCTTCTGAATGCTTCCTGAAAGTACAAACGATGACTGCTTTGGCCACTCTAAATAAATATTTCTAAATTTTCATAAACTTAGAAAAGTGATTACTTTTACTACTTTTAAATTAAATGTTTGACATATTTGCCATTGTAATTTTATTTTCTAAAGAAATCCTAAAATCTATAAACAAACAAAAAACCCCACTGGCTGTGATTTATTTATGCATTTATTTACAGCACACTTTTTCATATGCCATCAATGGAACATAGAACAAAATCTGAATACCAAAGAGCAGAAGTATTTTACAGTTTTCGGATAATGATATTTACTGATATGGATGATGAAGTCACCAAGATTAAGGAGATGATTAAGTCTCTTTCTATTTCAGTGTTCTCTTTTTGCCAATGTGAAGTTTCCAAGATGTACTAAAGATGTACTAAAGTGGGATAGATCTTAAGTTCTGAATTTCATTAAGATTGATGGAGAAGCTGTATGCTTCTCCATCAATCCTATGCATATAATACAATCCTATGCATATAATACATATTCATTATTACTAATGAATCAACTTTCTGATTTTATGTAAAAACAATTAACATAGATACTCAATTCAAAATCTATAAATCTGGTAGGCAACTTAGTGTCCAGTTTTCAACTCTTAGTACTCCAGATGCCATAGTAATGGTAAGGGTTCAAAAACTTGCAAGTTGAACTTGCAGAATTCCAGATGATTATTAGATAGCAGCAAAGAAATATCAAAACTCTTAAGACTTTTCTTCCCCCTAGTGGTCAACCAGATTTTTGCCATTCAGATAAGTAGCCTTAAAAGTAGATTGCTTAACATTTCAAGTATTTTAAAGTAGTTAAGTCTTCAATATCTTTGCAAAGTATGTAAAAGATTTAATCATTTACCCGGAAGGAATATGTGCCATAGGCTTATTGTGGTGGCCCAGCAGAATCCAGTTGAGCTGCTGATGGACTCGGATAGCAAGGAGCCATATGAGTCTGCCCTGGATGATGTGGAGGACCCTGGGCAGGGTTCAGATTCAGAGCAGGGACCAGAGATGCTGGTTGGCCACTAGAAGGCGCCTGAGGCATGGAGAAGTGGGAAGGATCAAAGGCAGTTTGTCCCTGATGCTAGATTGAGAAGGGCTGAGAAATGGAAGCAGCAACTCCGTAGGCAGAGTCACAGAAGATGATTAAGCACAGGTGGTTGTTGATTGGCCCCTCCCAAGAGAGATTATAGGTGAGGCGTTGGGAGGGGACATTTGCAGGAAACAACCATTCGAATTAGTAGTTAAGAAAATCTATCTGTGTATTCTAGTAACGTCTGTTTGTTTGGACTATCTGCGTTGCTTCATTTGAATTATCTGGGTGCTGCAGAGCTACTCTATTGAAAGTGAGTTGCCTGGGCCCTCGGCCAAAGGATTCATTATCTCAGTAATTGACCAGTGGCAAACAGCCAAGCCTGTGTTCTGGTTTATTCAGAGGGCAGGGGGTCAGAACAGCTTACTAAATCAACTCACATTGGGTGAAAGATAATGTTCTGAAAATTAAAAAAAAAAGGAAATATTGAAGTTCCTGATAAGTTGGTGAAAATGTCATAAGTCAGCTTGTATGTGGCTTTATCCATTATGCTTCATTGCTTTTTAATATGTACTGATTTTTATTTTGTCCCAAATCCGGAAATTATCTTCTGTTCCCTTCATTGAAACTGCCTGCTTAATATAGAAATAGATTTAATGAAATAAGCAGTACATTGCTTATAAATTAAGATGAACAAAGTACAGACTAAATATGTTTAATATGTATCTTCTGAACCTATAGTAATGGTTTGAAACATTCATTGGTGGTATTAAATGAGCTTGTAAGGCTAAGCAATCTGTAATATAATTAATAAACATTTAATGGCATTGATTTTTATAGTCTGCCTTATGGAACTCTTATCAGTATACAGCAGATGGGGCATAACTATGAGAAATTATATTTTAAATATGATTACTGTACTTGAATTATATTTGAAAATTTCTGTTCACTGAAGCATTTATAAATATATTATAACTTGCAGGCCAACCTCTACAAGAGGTAGATTTGGCAGGGGGAGGGGGTTAATACAGTAAAATTTAAATGATGACTATAAAAGTATTTTTTTAATGATATGTACCACATTCTTGGTGAAGGAGGTAGAGTGCTCAATGCTCCTTTTTGCAGAAAAATACTTGTTCAAAATCACATTTGACATATTGCAAATTGGTTTCCCTAAAACCAGTCTTAATAATAAATATGTTTTTGATAAAATCTTAAGATTAAAATATTTTTTCTATAATAACATACGCTCTTGGAATGAAATATTTTTCCATGGACTATATAGAGTTAAATTCCATATAATTTATAGCTCCAATGGAAGAGAATATTTGTAGCTCTGGGTTGAATCGTGGGATTCTTGTGCTCTCTGAGCTTGCTTGTTTTCTTGCAGGCATTTCATTTCCAAACTAGGTAATATCATCAGTGCTAAAAGGGAATGAGGGTGACACCATCAGTGCTAGAAGGAAGGGGAGTGTGTCAAATTTTTAAACTTTTAATTTCCAAACATTAGGGGTGCTCAGATGTTGTGACATGCCTTGGGCATTATAAATATATTTTGATTACTTTAATATAATTTAGATGTACTTGGTAAACAACTACAGTACATAAATATCATAACTTGTTAACATTTTGTTTGTTCCATTTCACAGGTTCAATTGTCTTTCTCTTTTTGTTAAACATTATTTTGTATGACTGATGGCCTTGTTTCCTGTGAGTGTGATAACTGATCTGTAATGGCTTCTAAAAAAAGAACAAGACTGGAAATATTCACTGATATTAGAAACCTAAATGGGATTGGAAAAGCTTGTTGCCATCTGAACTTCCAACATTGTGAAACATTCTTGGATTTGGCCTATTGTTAAGAGAACAAAGTAGTGATGATTCTAGAAACTACCCAGCAGCCAATCTTGCAAGAAACATATATCCAAAAGTTCTCAAAAGGTGGGAATGAGCAAACAGTTTTTTTGTGATCCCTGTTATAAATTCACAAGTGACAATCTTGAACAAGATCCAAAACAGCTGGGGTCAAGCCAAAAATATATCTCTTGATAGAGGAAAGCTAGATGTCAATGAAACTTTCACTGTGAAACTTGACAAACTGTTTTACATCTTCAACTGCAAGTGTCAAATTGTTCTGTATGTCAAATTTGGCTGCCCTACTGGCTACAAAAAAGAAACTTACATTAATTGTACGTGCCCTAGGGAAATGAAGATACCATTGAAGGAATTTTCATTAAAGGTTAAAGAAACAAGATTGATTATTTTGGATCGCACCAGATTGATTTGCCAAATGCGCCCAAGCAAAAACAACTAGGCAACTAGATTTTATATTATGTAAGCCGCCTTGAGTTGCCATGGGTGAATAGACAGCAATATAAAATAAATGAAGGAAGGAAGGAAGGAATAAATAAATAGATAGATGATAGATAGATAGATAGATAGATAGATAGATAGATAGATAGATAGATAGATAGATAGATAGATAGATAGAAAGAGATAGATAGATAGATAGATAGATAGATAGATAGATAGATAGATAGATAGAAAAAGTGACAAGACGATGTCAGACAAAGACTCACTAAATGTAAGCAAAGAAGTATTCCAGGAATTTAGATACTGATAAATGAAATAATTATCTCTTATGATGAAAATGAGGGACAGACAACTGATGATGGTGAAAAAAGATGTGATGGAAGTTATGAAGAGGCTTAGACCAAACACACATGCCTTCTACTTCAAAAGAAAATACAGAATACATAGATTAGAAATAATCTATGTCACTATGCAGAGCATGAGATATGGTTTTGGTCTACTTCTGCCATTACCACAGCTACTTTCATAGATACTGGCTTGATCACCGAAGAAAAGAGATTTGTTGTTGACCACAATAAAGTCAAGAAAGCCTGGGAAGAAATTATGAAGTTCTTAGATCAAGAATTTGATGATCTCTATAAGAAGATTGAAATAAAATGTATCTTCTTTTATAGCTATATAGGTGCAACTAAAGTTATGCTGAAAGCAAACAGTTCAGATCAGCAATTTCCCAATACTATCAAAGAAGTACATTATTCTATGTGCAGTGAGCAGGGTGGAAGATATCTTTATCATTTCATTCCAGAAAAAGACTCAAAAACAGGAAAACCTGCTCAAGTGATTGCAGATAATCTGGTGTATTTCATGAAGAAGAAAGGCATTAACAAAAGCTTGAAGGCCTTTGAAGTAGATTCTACAAATATTTATACTGTCTGTGAAAGTGGTACCATGTACTAGGTAGAGGTCAAGCTTGACCAGAAGTTGATCTGGTTGATATATGCACTCCACACAAATGTGTTACCCCTACAACACTTAATCACAAAATTGGGTGGGAAAACCTTGCCTAACAACAAATGGGCAGATAAAATTGGCAACAAGACACTGCAACAGAACTTGACATTGATGCTTCATTCACCAGAGTTTCAACTGGTAAGCCTCTCATTTCACTGAATGACAGTGTGAGTGGTTTTGGTGGTTCTTTGCTGTTGTTTGTCTGACTTCCTAGTTCCTTCATTATGGTACCGCTTGCTTTTTGATCATTCTCTAATGTTAATCTTGATAATAAATGTATGTTCAAATGGATATTGATTACTGATGAGAAGTAGTTTGATTTTTCTTATCTATGGATTTGTTGTTGTCTCTTTTGAATGGCATTTAGACATTGTTATTTGTAGATATTGTTTACCTCTATGTGCAATGTGATGGCAGATTTGTCTGCCAGTCTTCCAAGAATTTTCCAGCATTTTTTGACAAGCAGAGCATGATTCCCTCCCATGATTCCCTCAGAGACTGGGCCACAGGGCAGTATTCCAACCTGTTAACCACCCCAAACAGACCTCCAAAAAGACCACTGCCTTGCTTTTAGGGAAAATGGTGTCTTTTGAAGTATTCTTCTTAGGAATAATTAAGTGATATTCTAGCTCAACCTAGGCAACCTTATATTTCTCAGAAGATCTATGTTACGATAAAGGAATCAGCATCCTGGAAAGGAAACATGGATTAACTTTTAAAATGTCTTTTTGCACCAAAAATTCATCAGCAATATATTTTTTACAAAAAAACCTTTTTTTTTTTTTTTTGAAGACAGAATCTGATACCAATGAATAGAAGGCTTCTTTTGTTCATGGTAAAACTATAGTTGCTGAGTAGGCCTCAACAACTTTTTTTCTTTCCACTGATCATCGTTGGAGTGGCCAGGAACTAAATACTTAGCCTTTATTATAGGACTGAGATGTTAAAGGATTTAAGGAGTGAAGTGTCTGAAGTTTTTCAAGGCTTTTCTTTGTTTCTGGCCTTTTAATGGGCATTTTTTTTTAATTAGGAAGGAGTTTCTATGCACAAACGCATATAGACCCTGCCTTATTAACCATGTTGTTTATTATCTAGTGATGTAGACTTAAGTGTCATCAGTATGTAGATGATCTTCAACTCTATCTCTTCTTTTCAATAACAATCAGTTGATGTCCTGCACTGTATCCTGGTATTATAATAAATTGCTTGGTGGCCAATAAGCTGAAATTCAATCTAGATAAAATAGAGGTGCTGTAAATAATTGATTCACCTGCATGGCTGGATAGTTTTCTACCTGTTCAGGAAAGGGTTGAACTTGGAAGAAATGGTCCAAGATCCATCATTGTCACTGAAAGCACAAGTAAGCTTAATAACATGGAAAACTTTCATCAACATAGCTTTAAATGGCAATATCTGAACAGATAACTTTGTTACTGAATTAGCAAAGATAAAAATTTCCCAGAAGTCAAAACCCAAACTGTAAATTATCTTGGTAAAATATTGATTAGAAATGCCAATAAAGAAATGTAATGTAATCCTTCCTTCCTTCTTTCCTTCCTTCCTTCCTTTTATTCTTTCTTTGTTACTTTCTTTCTTTTTCTTTCTTCCCTCCCTCCCTCCCTCCCTCCCTTCCTCCATTTTCTATAGCTGCCCATCTTATAATCAACCCAAATCAGCTCCAAATCAACATTTTACCAAAGTTATTTACATTAGAAGCAGAAATTAAATTCATAGAATGAGGGATAACAAATTGGGCCATAGTATTTGTAGGAGCAGGACATGAAGATAATCAAAAACTAAATGAGTCAACAGTAAATAGAACTACATAGTAGTTTGGAAGAACTACATGGTAAGCAAAACTCCATGATTGCATATTTCTTACATATATGTTTTATGTGTTGACAGAGATCAATGAACTATGAACTAAATGGCATCTTCCAATTCTATGATGTTAACCTTATGGAGTAGCTTGGCCTCACCTTGGCAAACCAATGTACATGCTGAGAGCAATAGAATTCTCCTCTTTGTAGCAAAGATGCAATATGATCTTTCTTATAAGGACTAGGAGTGACATGATAGCAGTGTTCCAATATCTCAGGGGTTGCCACAAAGAAGAGGGAGTCAAACTATTCTCCAAAGCACCTGAAGGCAGGACAAGAAGCAATGGGTGGAAACTAATTAAGGAGAGAAGCAACTTAGAACTGAGGAGAAATTTCCTGACAGTTAGAACAATTAATCAGTGGAACGGCTTGCCTCCAGAAGTTGTGAATGCCCCAACACTGGAAGTCTTTAAGAAAATGTTGGATAGCCATTTGTCTGAAATGGTATAGGGTTTCCTGCCCAGCAGGGGGTTGGACTAGAAGACCTCCACAGTCCCTTCCAACTCTGCCATTGTATTGTATTGTATTGTATTGTGTTGTATATCATCACCTATTCTGACAATTCTAACAACTGGAAGAAGCTTTATGTGTCATTCACACATAGGTGTTTCTTCCAATGAATAAGCTCACTGAAAACACTTTTCAGTTACTCTAACAACCAGAGAAGGCAGCAAGTCTTTGAACTGGTGCAGGACCTGATTATGCCATGTTGATATTTTCTTACCTGTACTGAATGCAGTTAATTTCCAAGACTAATAAGTACTGGATTTGATCTTTAAAGGCCTAAATGGCTTGTATTTGGCTACATTATACCCCACCCATGTATCTAAAGTGCAAGAACTTCTTTCCTTTTCATAGTGAAGAATAAATAGTATTTATATTTGAAGAGTCCTTATTGCTCTCTGAGCATATTTGCTTGCAGACATATCATTACCCAACTAGGTAACATCTTCAATGTCAAATAAGACACCTACAAATGCATAAGTTCTTACAGGCGCATCTGCAGGGGAGTGGTTTAAAAAATGTGGCTGATCAAACTCCTGTTCCCTTTTTATGAGTCTGCATAAAAGAATGGGGCTTTGATCATGTGACTGTGGCTGCCATCTTAACATTTCTGACATCCCCTAGAGATGCCCCTATAGTCCTACATGAATAATCCTTAGTGCATATGAAGTTCAAGGGTGTCTACTATTCTTCCCTCAGTGAGATATTGTAGAAATTTTCTTTTTTAAATAGTTCAGAATTTTTCTTTTAATGTATTTGTTACTGCTATTCTGAGTAAAATCTTGATGATATGCTGTCTTGAAATTGTTTTTGAAATTGATACACAAACCATTTTCTATATATGTACAGAGCAGTCTATTATAAATATTAATAGAAATAATTAATGACTGGCTCAAAGTAGGCTGAGGGTCACCTAAAATGGCTGATCTGGAATGCCATTAAAAACACCAACTAATTTTATTGCTAGAAACTGAATTCCTTACTAAGGAATTCAGCAGATTGCTTGATGAGTCTTGACAACTTGGCTATGTTTTTTGGAGGGGGGGGCAGGAGAATGTGGTTAGTATTCCAGTTCTGGCAGAAAGTAGATGAGGTCAGTCTTGAATGACCTCTGCAAAGGTTAAAGCCAAAGGTATTAAAATGAAAACAAATAATTTGGAAATAGAGTACACTGCTGCTGTCCCACACCCAATTCTTATTCATCTAATCCTTATATGAATATCTGAAAAAAAACCTACAGAATTGCTGGTTTCCAAAGAGTTTCAGACATGCCTGGACCTAGTTTGAGTTATGCCTGTGACTGTGATCAGTGCTGCCAGTGGCTATGGCACCTTATCGGAGCTTCACAGAATTGTGAACATAACACATCTTTCAGCTAGGTTGAGCTCAGCAAATCATGTGGAACGCTTGCGTGATTGCCACATCTAGTGAGTGCTTCAGGGATTGATAGCCAGCCTTTTTTTAATGTCTGACACTTTTAATCCAAGGAAACCTGAAGGCTAGGTTATACATTACAAGGATACATTTATAGTTCTACCACATGATGGCTATATTTGCATTTCTATCATTATTCACCAATTTGGTTTCCCTCTGATATGCTGGTCTATAATCCCATCATTTTACATCAGCATTTTGATGGATATGATTTCTAATGCAACACATATAGAGATTACCAAATTGGAAAAGCAGAACTGATTTTGTTTAAGTAGATATTTTAAAGTAATATATTCATTTATATTTGAATACGTAGGCCATCTTCTAAACCAAATCTCTCTTTTTTTTGCTTAATTTATAAGTTCATTTAGGATTTCTCCTGCTGTTTTATTTAATTTCAGTTCCTCTTATACTCTGTTACAGTCTTAATTTATAATTCTGTGTTTAACTTTTCATTCCAATGGAATATCTGAAAGTTTTATCCTGAATATATCTTTTGTCAGACTTTCTGCAAACTCTTCATTCTTTGTCAGTTTATGTTTCTCATTCAGTTCTTAAAAGTTAGCTCCTTGTCTTCCATATTTTTTCTTCTTTTTGTTCTCAGTACTAGAAAACTGTACAGTATTTATAAAATGTTCAAATTATTCTTATTTATATGTGCATAGTATGTGCAATATCTAAGAAATTGGTCAAAAATCATTTATTTATTTCCTGGTGAAATATCACTGTTGAAATCAAATTTCCCTGGCACTTGCCCCCACCCACCCCCACAAAAAATCCACTCTTCCAGATATTTGAACTTTGACTTGACTGACCAAGAAATCTTCATTGAAAAAAAATACCGAAAGGACACAAAATATGGGCTACTCTCTAAAGACTGACAATATCATCTAGATACTCCATGAAATTGTGGTAATTACTTATTCAAATTGCATATTAAGAAAATCCTTTGGGAGCAATCTATATTTGACCTCTGAAAAATAGAATCCACTTAGGCCTGGATTCCAGGCAGAGAATAATTTCTTAGGAAAATCACATACCGTATATACTCGAGTATAGGCCGACCCGAATATAAGCCAAGGCACCTAATTTTACCACAAAAAACTGGAAAAGTTATTGACTCGAGTATAAGCCTAGGGTGGGAAATGCAGCAGCTACCGGTAATGATGTCCCGTGCAGCCGCGGGAGCGATGTCCCGCCTCCTATGACACACGGCACAGTGATTCCTATCATTGGATCACTGTACCAGAGGAGGTGGGACATCGCTATGTGGCTGCTTGCCATAACAAGGAGGAGGTGAGACATCGTTGCAGAGCGGCAGGAGGGGGAGGAAGGGGAATCGTAAGACAGCCCTGCATTACATTAGAACGTGAGGAGGGGGGATGGTGCGGTGCGCGCTGCGCGGCAAACTGACACAGAGGGAGGGGAAACTCACAGGGGCGCCGGGCCATTCACGAGCGTCACCCAGCGGCATGGCCCCGCCCCTTTTTCTCCTCCATTTCGGGCAAATTTTTCACTGACTCGAGTATAAGCCGAGGCGGCATTTTTCAGCCCAAAAAGTGGGCTGAAAAACTCGGCTTATACTTGAGTATATACGGTAATTAATATTAAAAACATGAAAATATTCTGGGATTGTGTTTGTATTTCTATTTGGGTTTTTTGTATGTGTGTTTATATACAATACATGTATGTATATACATTTTTATGTGTCTGTAGGTATTTATTTTATCTAAGAAAAATAAATCATCTGTAGAATAACTACAAGTGAAATACTACAATAATATTGATGGTGTGAGGTCCATGTTATTAATGTTTTGCTTTGCTTTGTTATTTTTAAACATTCCAAACTAAATGTATTCACTTGAAGCTACATAATGGTAAACAATGATCATATTATTTTTCAGTATCTTTATACCATATTATGGTAATGAATGCTTAATAGATTAAGTGTTTAAACAAATGTTTTCAATTCTTGTTAGACGAAAAACAATTCTGTAAAATATATATTCTTAGCATAAAATATACCTTTACTCATAGTAAAATGTCTTCTTAAAATCAAGATATTTGGGGCATAAAATAGCTATCAGGTATTTTTTTTTTTAAAATAGAACAAAAAACAAAATCTAGCAATAACTCCTGAAAAATTTTCAGCTAGTATATTACAAATTTTTTACCAAACATTTTTAACCAAGAAAGAGTTGAATAACAATCAGCTGAAAACTGATAAGTCTGTAATTGCCCCACTGTCTTTTTTACCAGCCTTTCTGAATTTGTTAACTAGATATCCTCTGAGATTAGAAAATGGAATGACTCACTTTCCAAAAATAATGTGTAATCACTAATTGCTTCTTTATTTCTGTCCTGTCTCCACCGTTTCCCCCTCCCCAAAAAAGGACTAAGTATAGCATCTGGGCAGAAAGAAAACAGAGTTGCTAGGGTATCAGCCAGAAGGAGGAAGAATCTCAAACATATCACCTGACAATGACAAATGAGGTACATGGGAGTATGCATCATTTGGTTCTATTGAGCTTATACCTTCCAGGCAAAATGGCTTTTATCACTGACTGAAGGGTTTCACGTTCTCAGTTGCATCTGCTTGATGTATGTGGCAAGGATTTCTGAAATGTAAAATGGGTTTTAGGTCTTATCCTATGTCTTAAAGGTCAGGAAATAAGTTGAAAATCACTTTGTTGTGATGACAGACAGCTTCTTTTGCCTGGAGAACAATTCTTATTTAAAAAAAACAACACCCCATGACGTCAATAAAACCCTGCATTATAAAATTGTTTGTAATGTTGTTTTACTTTAATTATCGTGAACAAATGAAAATTGAGAATATGTCTGTAGAAAAAGCTCACTTGACTCTGCTCCCTTTCATACACAAGGACTATTTCTTTAACTGAGGCCTGTTTCCCACATCATTGTGGAGTTTCCACATATTTTTTTTAGCTGTTCCCCTTAGCTTTTTGCTTCGGGTGAAAAATATTTTGCATCACTTATCGTGTAGATGTTTCTCGTGATAGGAACTGCTTCTTCACCTTGATATTTGGGATTTAATCTTTAATCTTAACCTAATCTCAACCACTCCCTTCAAAATGAGTCAAGAGACAACTCCAATTGACGTTAAACCTATTTGCTTTAATTTTAGAGCCAAGGTGACACAATGATTAGAATACTATTTCTGCTGACTGTTGGCTGCCAGCAGTTCGAATTTCACCAGGCTCAAGGTTGACTCAGCCTTCCATCCTTCTGAGGCCAGTAAAATGAGAACCCAGATTGTTGGGGACAATAGGCTGACTCTGTAAACCACTTAGAGAGCGCTGTAAAGCACTATGAAAGCGGTATATAAATCTAAGTGCTTTTGCTCCATTAAAAAAAAAAATCAACTCACAGACCAACACCAAATGCAGCTTGGATGGCAATTTTTATACTCTACCGTAAAACAATAAAAATCCATCACCAAAGTAAGATCCACCATCATGCATATTCCACCGTTAAAAATAAAGTGAGAGTCCTTGGCAGCAAAAAGAGTGGATATTTGTAAAATGGTAGAAATATAAAGATTACAGGGATTGTGTTGATTGTGTATTAAGCCACACAGAAAGATAGTGAGAGAAGCAGAACCTAACCAAATGATTATTTTTTAAATTTCTCCATCCATTTATTTTCTTCAATTTGAAAGACCCAATGAACAAAAATACCACACTCTCCAGTTTTTAAGTACTTGTTTTTAAATTTCAGCAGGCATCATTTCAGCTGACTATACTATCTCAAGATGTTGTAGGCCCCTAACTGCTGCAGTGCTAATTTAATTTAATTGGTAGTTGGAAGGGATTGTATTGTTTTCTCCTCACAGAGAAACAAGTTGTTTAGCAACATGAAAAGCTGTATTATCTGTAGCATGACTTTGCCTAACCTGCTACAGATTTCAAGTACGCACTTCAATAACACAGTGCCACTTTCTGTTCATGGCAGAGGAAGCTGCAAGTCAATGTGTCATGTGTCATCAGTGCATTAGGGTGACCGAACAACAGGAATTGCTTTCTTCAAATAAGTCAGTTTAATGTACTTCACATTGGGGAAACTGTGCATTCTGATGAGATGAGTAGCAAATAGATTTAGGCACTGCTGAACCAGTATCTAGCAGGCTGATGAAGTCTGGCTGCCCTCCAGGGATGCCTCTTGTCAACAATGCAGAGCAGCTCACAAGCAGGATAACATGAACTGCAATTGCCCACATGTCAGGCATTATTGTCAGGGACAATGACTTAATGATTGTGGTTTCAGGAATAAGCACTAGCTGCAAGAGTTCCAGTGAAATCTTCTTCCCTGAAGATGATACTGACCTGTGTACTTGTATTTGTATTTATTAGTTTGTCAAACATGTACAAGATAGCAGGTACAAATATAAACATGGATAAAAGGAATGAATGCAAAGAAATGGAGACAGTAGGACAGGGAATTTAGACATGCTGATGCGCTCATGACATCCCTTTATGGACCTTTTAAGAATGGGGTAAGATCCACGGTAGACAGTTTATGGTTGAAGCTGTGAGGATTAGAAGATGTAACAATAGTCAGGTAGAGCATTCCAGGTGTTGACAACTCTGTTGCTGAAGTCATATTTTCTGTAATCGAGTTTAGAGCGGTTTACTTTGAGTTTGTATTGATTGTTTGCCCATGTATTATTGAGACTGAAGCTGAAGAAGTCATTGACAGGTAAGACATTGTAGCAGAAAATTATGTATACTGTGCTTAGATCATATTGCATCAGTGGCGTAGTTCCAAATTGTCCAAAATTTGCTCAAAATCTCACATTTGGTTTATGGTTTATGATATCTGGTGTATGGCTGCAATAAGATTGTCTCTTAAACTGTTCCATTTTTTAGAGGTGTTTGCTACAAAATGAATATTGAAATGTGGGAAGAGCCTTATGATATCATAGGAAAAGCTGATCAAGTCAAACATTTTGCTTTCCACATAAGCCACAGAGCTTGTGATTGAAGATTCAAGAGATGTTGCTTTTTTAAACTGGAAATTTAAGTTCAAACTAGCATGTAGCTGTTGTTTAGTGAATCACTGGATAGCAGCTTGACAAGAGGGACAAAAAGTGCTGCTTTCTTGGCTTTCTATTTCAGTTGAACTTTGCTAAAGCAACAAGTTCACACCCACGTTCCAAAATTAGGAATATTACAATATAAAGATAAAGGTTCCCCCTGTACATGTGTGTTAGACACTTCTGGCTCTAGGGGGTGGTGCTCATCTACACTTCTAACCTGAAAAGCCAGGGCTGTCAGAAAACAATTCTGTGGTTATATGGCCGACATGACTAAACACTGAATGCGCACAGAACACTGTTACCTTCCCACCAAGGTGGGGGTCCCTATTTTTCTACTTGCATTTTTTATGTGCTTTCGAACTGCTAGGTTGTCAGAAGCAGGGACAAGTAACGAGAGCTCACTCTGTTATGCGGGACTAGGGATTTGAACCGCTGAACTCCCGACCTGATCAACAAGCTCAGCATCTTAGCCACTGAGCCACTGCATCCCTATTGCAATATACAGGAACCCTCAGGCTTTCCGTAAAGCCGTTAAAACCTGGCTGTTCCGGCAGGCCTGGGATTGATGAGTTCCCCGCTCAAACTGTGTGACTGTTGATTATTTTTAAATTTTCTCTGTATCCTATTTGTTGTTTTTGCCTTGTTTGTATTACCCCCCTCCCCTGGGTTTGTTAGCCGCCCCGAGTCCCTCCAGGAATAGGACGGCATATAAATGAAATAAACCTATAAACCTATAAACCTATAAACCTATAAACCTATAAACCTATAATTTACAGAATCAGCTAGCTGAAAGCTGACAGTAATGATGGGTTGTAACTTCCAGTTTTATATACATGCCTGAAATTCTTGAAGATTGAACATGGTATCTTCTCTATGCAAAATATGGGATTTATTTAATTCCAATTTGCTCTTTAGAGATGACTTATTCCTCAACCTATTTTTAGCTACCAATTTTGACTTGGTTATGTGGTTTCCTGTTTTGGATTTATATTACTTTAGGTTGATGAGCCAATCAGTTTTGAGATACTTCCATGTCACGCTTCAGAAAGACAGCTTCAAAGTTACATTCACATTGTCTTGAGTTTCACTGCTGGGCTAATATTCCATTAATTTGTGGAATTGTTCTTCCTTTATTGATTTTGTGTCATCAAGTTGGTTTCTAATTTTAGAAATAATATAGATTATACATTTACAAAAATATCAGTATTTTAGAGTGCCCATAATAAAATATATGTAAAATTAATTTGTAAAGAGTGTTTTCTCTTGATTGGTTTATTTGATTTCTTTAAAAATCCCTATAAATTAATTTTACATGTAATAAGAATATTGATGTATTTTTAAAAGTACATAAGTATCTACAGTATGTATTAGGAAACAATTGGGTCAATAATACTACAAATTAAAATTCAAGAATGAATCACAACAAATAGCTTTCATAGTAAAATCACCTTATGATCCTATTCCTTTATTCAATTTCAATCCAAAATGTTTTCATTTGATATGAGCTTTACATGCAGAGCAATAGAAAAATAAAATCAGCTCTAAATTTCTGTGTCCCGAATTGAATCCTAATCCAAGCTGTTCAAGGTCTTCTTATCTTAAAGGAGTACCTCCTTTTAATTTATTTCCCAGCAACTATCTCAAAAGAAAAAAAGCTGCTTCTTATCATCAAAGATACATACATTTGTAGAAAATTGTCAATGAACATCTGTAACTATCCTGTAGCTCTTTTGTCCTTCTAATATATAAGGTGAAGTCTCCTCAAATTGACACTTTTTAAAATTAGTATATAGAAAGAAAAAAAAACAAGATACAAAAAAAGATAAAGTAAACAAAAGAACATGCCAAAATATATACCACATGTATACAAATACAAACTTCCTCAGTTTTTAAACAAAGGCACTGTTTAAGCATACACTAACCCTGATCCCTTTTTTCATCACAGAAAATAAAGACACAATCCATAGAGAAAAATGTATATGATTACTACAATATTGTAAATCTGGAGTGGCAAGTATTTCCATTGTAAAGGAATAATCTTTTATCAATGCATAATTCATATATAGATAAACTCCCAAATTTGTTAAATGTGATGTTAAAATCACACTCAAATCTTTAAGCCAGGTTACTTTTTCTAAGACTTAAACCAAAATGAAGTGGTAGTGGGACAATCCTATATTAATTTGGCACTATCTCCTCCATCTTTTATATTTTCTATAATTAATGAAGTTAAAAAGTCAAGCCTTTTAAAAAATTTCTTTGAAGTAGCCGATTGATTAGTTTCAACTTAAGATCACTAGGGCTAATATTCCTATATTATTTAAGTTAAGAACTTGTTTTCTGTTGTTTTATCCCAAGTGATTGCAAACAATTAATATCCATTTTAACAATGCTCTATAATTTATTGTTATAAAATTAGTTGATTTAAAAATTACAAAACAGGTTCCAGAGTTCACAATAATTCAGTTTTAGATATTGCTAATGCATCTGGAATAAAGTTTTAAATAAAATATATTTTCATAGAATATGCTGCCACTATGCACATTTACACAATCCAAATTCATCGTCTAATAACTATGGTCACTTTGAAATTTCATTGGAAATAAGATATTAATATATCTATCAGCCCTAATTAACCCTCATTTATTTGATTTTTTAAATTTGCAATTATCCCAGTTTGTAAGTTTATCCTGTGAATAAGACTTGAAATTTTACTTCTAACTCAACATCTTACAAATACTGTTTGCCTTGCAGGTTTTAGTTCTGGAAATATAAATTTATGACTAAATAAAGACCCAATCCCCTATAGTCCCAAAGGCTCTTTTTCAAGAGGCAACTGGATTTCTGATTTTTCTTTGAAGATATTTTGCTTCTCGTCCAAGAAGCTCTTCAGCTCTGATGAAACTTCTTGGATGAGAAATGAAATATCTTCAAAGAAAAACCAGAAAGTTCAGCTGCCTCTTGAAAAAGTGCTTTGGGATAATCCATAACCTGGATGACTAAGAATGTCCACAGACAATCCCCTGAAGGTACTTCTTGAGATACAACAGTAATGGAATCTGACAATTAAGGTCATAAGTCATGATAATTGTCAAATGGTCCACCCAAGGGGGATGGGGGGAATCATCTGGTTCAGACAGGTTCGGACAGACTGGATGCTAATTTTGTATCTGTTTCACCAAACCAGTACTTGGAAAGCCTGGCTGGTCCCACTCATCTTACCCCTCCCAGGACTCTCCACCCGGCCCAGCCAGGTTAGTGCCGAGCCTGTGCAGAAGCTCTGGGAGGACAAAAATGGGCCTCCCAGAAGTTCCAGAAGTATGGAAACAGGCTTGTTGCCGGCCTCCTGAGGCCTCTGGAGCCTGGGGGGGAAACCATTTTTGCTCTCCTGGAGACTCAATGAAAGACTCTGGACTCTGGGGAGGGCAAAATCCCCCGCCTCCCAACTGTGGTTCAGGAGGCCAAATAGGCCATGCTCCCCCATGGCCACATCCACCCAGCAACAGGGCAGAGAACCAGTTGTTAAAAATTTTCAATCCCACCCCTGGGTTCATCCATAAGACCAACCTAATTTTACAACCTTTTTTGTGTGTGTTTTTGGACATTAAGTAAATGTGGCAGTTGTAAAGTGAACATGGCAGTCATAAAGCAAATGTCATAGCGATTAAGCAAATTCCATGGTTGCTATGGCTACTTTTGCTGAAACTAAAAGAAAACACTGATTTTCAGCAAAAATGTTATAAATCACAGTCACATAATGCTGTAAATAGCTATAAATGTAAGCTGGTTGCTGAGCACTCAAAATGCATTCACATTACTACAGGAGATGGAGATTTTCAAACTTTGAACTTTCAAACATATTGATTTTTGCCCTTGAATATTTAAATTCCATAAAGAAAATGGTGCAAAAATATGAAGTAAAATATATTCCCAATTATAAAGAAGTATAACCTCCCCTCATCATAGGATAACCTAATTTATAATTTAAAAGTCTAGCATTTATATTTCCTAAATACTTAGTGGCATTAATATGGGAATTCCTTTAAGTACATATATTAAATCTGAAATAATATTTATTCCAATAAAAATCCCATGAACTCAGTGGAATTTTCAACCATATATTGGATTGGATTGGATTTATTACATTTATATGCCGCCCCTTTCCCCAAAGGGGACTCAGGGCGGCTCACAATTCAAATCAGGGAAGGGGGTACAGACAGGGAATAAAAAAGACGAACATAACAATACACAATTTAAAAGCACACAACAGTCATACCATTCGAGGAGGGGGGCAATAGCTCTTAGCCCCAGGCCTGTTGGAACAGCCAGGTTTTAAGGGCTTTGCGGAAGGCCTGGAGGGTGGTGAGGGTTCGAATCTCCACGGGGAGCTCGTTCCAGAGGGTCGGAGCAGCCACAGAGAAGGCTCTCCTCCGGGTAGTCGCCAGTCGGCATTGGCCGGAGGATGGAATTCGGAGGAGGCCTAATCTGTGGGATCTAATCGGTCTATTGGAAGTAATTGGCAGCAGGCGGTTTCTCAAGTACCCAGGTCCAATACCATGAAGGGCGTTATATTTTGACATGTATTCATAAACTTTTATATCTGTAAATAATTTTGCTTAGGGTTGTTCAAGGTACTTAATTCAAATATTAAGATGAACATATATTTTATATTTTTCCATAGGTAAATTGCATTATCAACATGAAGGAACTGTGTTCAATTCCAGTTATTTCTATGTCCAGAATATTCTTCAATCACACAACTAGAGTGGTCAGTGCTTCTGCTGACAATAATCAAATTAAATATAGGTAGATGAGATACTTTTATAGCTAAATAATTTTATTTACAATAGCCATGGCTGAGTTGATTTAACTAATGAGTTTGAATCTAATCTGTAGTTCCAATTAGATTGGAAATTGGCTTCAATATATATTTTCTCTCATATTCCTCATCAAGATTTTAGTAGGCAGAGAGTATTTTCTAAAAAAAATCTATGTTGGGATTACCACATTACTTCTTTTAATTTAAAGTAGGATTTTTCTTTTTTGATCTGATATGATCCATTTTGGATATGCACCTTGCTGACTTTTGCTGGTTAGTATGGCAGTTTTCAGAGGGGAATAACTGCCGCATGCTGGATCCAAACTGGTACAATCTCTCTGGAACAAAGAGACATCTGTGAGATCATCCATGTGACTCTGGATAGCTGCTCCTCACAAATAGACTACAGAAATTATAATTTTTATGGTTGGTTTATAAACTAGGTGGATGAGATTTGGGAATACATCAGGCTCACAGGTGCAAAGCAGCCTCTACAGACATTAACCTAAACCAAATCTTATGTCTTAATCACTTTTGGATTTTTTTAAAATGGCATATTGGAAAGATTAAGACCCTTCGGACTGGCAAGGTTTTACTGCATTCATCAGGTGAGTTTCTGCCTCCTTAAAAGACAGTGATATACATTTGATTTCAAAACTTTAAAAAATATATGATTTTTTTTTAACTATGCAGAAAAAGTCTGCTTAGTATATGGATTTTGGAAAGTTAATAATGGATTAAGGAGTCAGAGCGATTTGGAATTACAGTTTTGAATTATTTAGATAATATTTTCTCATGGAAAAATTGAGATTGCTTTGGGGGTAGTTTTATAAGGAGATCTTGAAAGCTGGACATCAGAGCCAGAGGATAATGAAAATGGAAATCTTTAATACAAACTTGAATACCTTTCAGCGAATACCTTTGAATACCTTTTGGACAAAATGGATCAAATGCTTGATAGAATTGACAGAGCATGTTGTAATAAGTTGTAAAACAAGAATTGACTGCAATTGATGGCTATGAAATTAATTTGAAGGGAGATTTAAATGTAATACAAATGAATCTGAGGGATGATTAATACCCTAAAGGAGATAATGGATATTAAAGTAGGAATCTGATTTGGATATTTTATTCTTCTTCTGGATATGTGTGTGTGTGTGTGTTTGTGTGTGTATATGTATGTATGTGTATATGTATGTATGTATGTATGTATGTATGTAAGTATATATATATATATATATATATATATATATATATATATATATATATATATATATGTGTGTGTGTGTGTGTGTGTGTGTGTGTGTGTGTGTGTGTTTGTGTGTGTGTGTGTGTGTGTGTGTGTGTGTGTAGATGTAGATGTAGATGTGTATGTATGTATGTATGTATGTATGTATGTATGTATGTATGTATGTATGTATGTATAGCACAAGCATGAAGCTGAAGGCACCAGCCTGAAGATGGCGAGTGGGATCTCATTGAAACATCACCAAGATACTCTCAATATTACACGGGAAAAGACCTGAATACGCCAAGACCTGCATACCTGTACCCATGAAAATCTACGAAAACAAATGTCTTACCTCTACATGGAGGAAACCTTCCTGCTGAACACAACTTATGAGAAACTCGAAGTCCGAAGAGCCACCATGTTTTGTGACCTCACATTCCTACGGAACTGCTGAGACAAAAACATGATCCCCACATGCTTCCAACTAAAATTCCATTCCAAAACCACATCCACCGAAAGGATCCTGAAAAAAACTGAATTAGCCCTAATCAGAAACGAACTCCATAGGAAAAGATTTCTACTAGACCAAACCAGCAGGGACCTACTCACTCTTCACCTCAAACTCAGTAATAAAATCCACCCAGCACTCTGGGACAAATCCAAACAACTAGCCCTCTGGAGAGCCAAAACAGAAACCTTCCACAAGACAGACACACACACCAACAAACTCCACAGACTAGAAAAATACCAGAAGCCCAACCCCCTTCCACAGCAACTCATGAAACAAACAGTACATAACATATCAGACAGGACCCTCACCATAGCAGAAACCAATGTCCTTTCCAAAGGATTCAATTTTCCAGTCGCCCTCAAACTCATCTCCACTGAAAACATCATATGCAGAGTTGAAGCTACCCTAACCAAAATCAACCCAGATGAAGCCAATAAAATCAGACTCTGCTGCAGCAATCCACCCAGAAGCAACTTACATAAACAAGAACAAAAAGCACTCACCAACTTGAAGAAAGACAACAACATAATCAATCATTCTCCCAGCAGACAAAGGTAACACCACTGTGATGATGAACACATCTGATTACCAAGCCAAACTATCCAACATACTCCAAGACCCCACTTACAAACCTTTAAACACAGACCCCTCCACCTACCTGGAAAAAAACCACCAAATCCAAAATAAAAGCTTCTCCCATCAGTGAAGAGATCCAGCAAATAATCATCCCCAGAGAGAAATCATCCAGATGCCGCAAGCTCTATGGCCTCCCCAAGATACACAAAGAAGGAACACCACTCAGACTCATAGCCAGCTCCATAGGCTCACCTCTACAGAATCTTGTCAAATTTCTTGCCAAACAACTTCAGCCCTACACGTACAAGTTGAATAAAATCCAAATCCAAATCCAAATACACAGAATCCATCACCTCACACATACAAAACTCACTCCACTTCATAGAAAGAATAAAGAAACAAAACCTACAAACCAGTGACCTACTCATGAGCTTCGATGTCATATTCCTCTTCACCCAAGTGCCTATTAAAGAAGCCTTGACAGCTATCCAAAACAAATACAACCTCCTTAAGCACATCCTAGATCTGACCAACCACTGCCTAACCAACACATACTTCATCCCCAATGGAAAAAGATACAAACAGATAGAAGGAACACCTATGGGATCACCCCTCTCACCCGTTATCACCAACCTATACATGGAACATTTTGAAACCAATGTCTTAGATAAATCTGAACATAAACCCAAACTCTGGCTTAGATATGTAGATGACACTTTTGTAATTTGGCCACATGGGAAGGAAAAACTGGGCAACTTCCCCACACATCTCAACAGCTTACACCCCAAAATACAATTTACTATGGAAATAGAAGCTGACAATCAACTTCCCTTTCTGGACATCTACAAAACACCCAATGGCTGCCTAGGACACACCATCAACTGGAAAAAAAACCCACACCAAATGCTATTTAAATGCACAATTCCATCACCACCCTGTACAGATCAACTCCATAGTCAAGACCCTCATCTCCAGAACCAAATGCCTAGCCAACAAAGACAACCTGAAAACTGAATTACACACTCTCACAAAAGTATTAATTTCCAAAGGATTCCAAAGAAACAAAATTACCAACCTAATCCAAAAGGAGACACCCCCCCCCAAGAACGGAGACACAGAACAGGACAACGGCATCACCCTACTCCCTTACATCAAAGGCACCACAGATAAAATCAGCAAAATTCTCCACAAACACAATATCAACACAGCCTTTGGCACTGACTAAAAAATAGCCAACATCTTAAGAAACCCCAAAGACAAGATCTAGCTATAAAACCAAGGAGTCTGTGAAATACCATGCAAAATCTGCCCAGCCATATACATAGGACAATAGGACTAATAGGAAAATAAATGCATGCATCATAGAACACAAAAACGCAGTCAGAAAAGAAGAAAAAACTTCTTCCCTTTTCCAGCACCTTAAAGCAACAGGACATGAAATTGATTTTTAAGGAACCAAATTAATCTCCAAAACTGAACACTTCAACAAGAGAATAATTATGGAAGCCATCAAAATAGAGAAATACCCCCACAACATGAATAAACGTGATAATACCTCCCACCTACCAGACATCTGGAAACCACCCCTAGTCAACAAACAAGCCCCACCCACCACCCAGGCCATTATAACACAAAACAACAATGGACACACCTCCAGCTCCAATCAGCACCAATCTACCAATCATGATACAACCACACAACTAATCAATCCACTTACTGAAACAAAGCCAGCACTCCACACACACCCTACCAAGATTTATAGAAAGACGGTGGCTCCGACCATGCTTTAAGCCCAAAACACCAGCCTGAAGATGGCAAGTGAGACCTCGCCGAAACGTTGCCAAGACAATCTCAATCTTACATGGGAAAAGACCTGAATACAAAAGACGTGTGTGTGTGTGTGTGTGTGTGTGCATTCATGCTAATATTTGGAACAATTTTAACCAAAAAAATTATAATTTTATGATATAAGACATATACTAAAGTTCTGAAGGATTTCTGCTTTGAAACAAAGAAGAACAGCAAACTGGAACTCTTTTTTTGAAGGGATTAAAGAATAATTTTTAAAGAAATCAGGGAAGATTTATAAGTTTGGCTTTTTCTGTAACGGTATAAAAAAGAAAATAGTTATATCTCATTGCACTTACTGGATTCTGGTGACAAAGATTGATTGACATAGCATTTGGACTTTATTTTCCTTATCTAAGAGATTGAGCTATGAGGAGAAGAGAGATTATGTTTTATTTAGAGATGGTGATAAGCTATTAAAATTGTTTTTACATGTTGAGATCAGGGGAAAGTTGCTTCTTTTTTCTTTCTCCTTCCCTTTCTCCTTTTTAGTTCTTTCACGGGTCCCCTTTTTATTTCTTTTTCTGTTTGTATTTTTGTATAGTCTTTTATTTTCTTTATTTATACATCAATAAAATTATTTGGGCGAAAAAGCTTTTTAACCTGTGTACTGGTATCAAAGCCTTTAAGTCTTTTTATAGATGTGTTGTTATAATGTGTTGTTATAATTTTTTAATCAAAAAATTACTCAATGTTTCCATCTCAAAAGCATTTAGAAATGAATAAACAGACACAAATGCAAACATATTTTCTTGACTTTCTTTTCCTGCCTCCCATTCCACCAAGGGGACTCAATACAATGATTTAGCTCATCTTTTTTTTGCATTGTCCAATATTGAAGCTGTCATTTGATACCTAAATATTTAATTCAGAGCTTCTTATCATTCAGAGATATGCATATTTCCTCTATGATTGTTTCAGGGTTTTTTTTTTAATAGTCCAAAATTCCCTATGATAATTGTCTTCTAGAGTTTCAATATTATTCACCTCTAAATGCTAATTATTGGGATAAAATCCTGAACTAGTTGTGATCCATTCAACAACTCATATCAAAATTGGAGATGTTAGTTCTTAGATTTCAGCTCATTATAGCCTCTCGTCCTTCATCTGATTGATTTTTGCAATGCTTTTTCTTTATCAAGCTGAAGTTATTTGCTGCATGTTACCAATATTGCTAACTTTTCCACTTTCCCCAAGGTTAGTAATCCAGCACCACTATAATAATCAATCTACATTTAGTAGAATTATTGCATGAAATGTGAAGAAGGCAAAATGATAAGGGATTTTTATATAATTAAAGATCATTTTTCTCATTTTTAAAATTAGTTTATTATATAAAATAGAAAAGTACAAAAGTAAATAGTAGAAATAATATGACAGGGGAAGGCAGAGGCAAACTGTAGTTAGTTAGTTAATTAGTTTACTTTATTGATTAGCTCATGGGTTATATTAAAGTGCAGAGTTCCAAACACAAATTATTACTATTAAAATCCAATAAAAATAATTTAAAATGAAATTTAAATAAGATAAAATTTAAAATTAAATTGGAATAAAAGTAGAATTTAAAATTAAATTGGAATAAAATTCAATGCTTTAATATATGGATAAATAATATATGATAAAATTGTATTTCAGTGTCATTCCTACAATCTACCCAATCAGTCCCACATATGCTGATATCAATCAAACCATTTCGTTCAAATATTGTGCTGTATTAAATGTTGTTTCAAAATTCTGTCCGCACATAAAGTAACTTGGTTTGATCTGGGGATCCTAATTGGTCATTCATTTAGTATATAGAATACCTTTCTCTCACCCACTTATACAGGCAACAATCAAATAGGTTGTGAGCCAGGTGTTCTACCTCTGGGCTTCACAAATGCAAAGACATCCATTGTAGGGTATAGAGTGGAATCTCCCATATCTGACCATTGTGTCAAAATCCTGCTCATGTTAATATCTCCCTAAGATGTTTGAAAAAGTATAGGAATTTTAAAAAAAATATATAGATTGACTTCCAACTTCTTTTGTGCATTAGAATAAGACAATAACATCAAACTTCAACTTTTTACTTTTACATAATAGTATAAACTAGCCATTTCTATAACAACAAACACATTGAATTGGTAAAACCCAAAGTCAAAGTTTCATTTTTTCCACCTTTAAAACAAAGTCCAGAAGCAGTTTCTAAGTAGAAACAAAAGTAATTGGTTTTTCTTTTAAAGAAATAATTGAGGAGCTAATTTAGAGAAGAATGTTGTAATGAAAAGAGTTTTGAAACTAATTTTGGATGAACATTTTATACTAGTATTAGCGCTGAACAGAAATCAAAACAGACCTTACAAATTTTCAATATTTACACAATTTATGCTTTTTGAATTATTCTAATAATGACAATTAATATACAATATCTATATGTATGATATCTATACAGATGCTTTCTAAGAATTACATCATGAGTGGTTCTTCCAAAGACATTGTATAATGCTGTTAACCACTGGTATTATTGAACAAGAAGGGTTTAGAAACTTTACCATAAAGCTCTTCCAGATATTAATTCATTCTTTCTAATAAAAGAAAGATATTAATTCATTCTTTCTAGGACAGAGTCATACTTGCTTCCATGTTCATTTTGGATGAGATATGCATATGAACTGTGACTAGAAAATATTTCAGAAATAAACATAGCACTTAGCAAGAGCACTTAGACTTATATACCACTTTCAGCCTTCTGTAAGCAGTTTACAGAATCAACATATGACTCTGCTGCCTGCACGTGTGCTGTTCAAAGTAAATTGTTCTTCGCGCGTGTGCTGTCACTAAAAATGAAAAATAGTGGCAGCCCAGTGGTGGTGAGGGAACCAGTTTGGGGCGTGGCAGGCCTGGGTCGCTGCTGGTTGTGCTATCCAGTCCTGAATTCCACTACTGTTTCGGTAGAATTGGGACCAATCCAACTCTGGATGGAATCTTGAGCTAGGTGAGATTCGATCTGCCAAATTGCAGGCAGCTGGCAGTCAGTAGAAGTAGCCTGCAGTACTGCATTCTAATCACTGTGTCACTCCTGCTCCTATAAGTGTAGGGACCCATCTAGAATGGTCAAACATAGTTTTAAAATTTAAATCCAACTGTCAGGAGTATTATAAATTGAGTACACTGTTATAATTTTTAAATGTATTTTTAATTTGTAGCCTATTACCCAGAATCAATGCAATAGAAGTCATCAAAGCAACTTTCTATGAAAATATTGCTTCTTAAACACCATCAGTGAAAAACTGTCAACATACCTTTTTTTAAAATACAGTAGGAACAAAACATTACAAGGATAGCAGAACAGATGTTGTTGACCATATTCAAATCAGAAAAAAACTCAGTCATGAATTGAAGCTGGAAGCAACAGTGTTACAAATATATTTTGGAAGGCAACTTATGGAAAAAGTAGATTAAGGTGGTGGTAGCAGCTGAAGGCATATTCCTTATCAAAGCATAACATACAATTTCAGTTCTGAGTGAATGGATTGTTTTAATTATAAAACTATTTGATTAAAAGTTCTGCTTCACTCAAGCAAAAAGTGGAACTTTGGTTACTTTTGCCATGGATGATCCCCAAATGATATGGACAACCTTAATAATGAAAAAAATGTGAAGTTGATATTGATATTCATGTACTACTTAAATTGAGGGGGGGGAAGGTTTTTAAGAAGGTAGAATTTAGTACCTGCTAAAGTCTCTGTTGTAAACTGTGGAAAAATACACAAAGCCTTTGGCAAATACAATTAGAAGAAAAAGTTATTGGATTTTATGCTGACAACACAAATACTATCTCTTGTGGTAAAGTAAGAGGGGGAGGAATCCAATCTTTTCTGCAGACTGAAAGTAATTCTTGGGAACTTTTTAATTAGAGTAGTGATTTGACCCATACTGTCCACACTGCTATACAAAGTGCTGGTGAGATACTACCTTTTGACATTAAGTCCTTTGTAATCAAGTACTTTCATATTTATATCATCTGTTGAAAGAAGTGTGAATTGTTGATTTGTAATAGCAGTTGCTTCTCAACCCAAAACTTACTGGTTTTCTCTGTTGCCTGCAGTGGACAGTTGTTGACGCTTTTTCCAACTCTCCAGTCTTACTTTCGTTGAAATTACTTGATGTTCTTGTGTATTGGATGATCCTTTTGGTGAAATCAAGCTCAGATTTATGAACAATTATTTCCTTTTGTTTTGTTACACAATAAAGACAGAAGATATGTACAAGAAATGTAATGGAATTGACAACATCTCAATTCCTGAAAGAAAGTTGTTAGAACAAAAAGATAGAAAGCTATTAATGGAAAGCAGGAAATATTATAAAGCAACAGGTTTCAAAAATTCTGTCCATTCCATCTTTGCTTACTCAAAGTAAATGTGTTACATTGTCTTGGAGCCCATAGGCTTACTATTTTCTAAGAGTGCTCTCTAGTTTATGCAGTTGTAAAATACCAATATCAAGTTTCTGATAAATGTTCACATATATAGAAATATTGTAAAGGCAAAATAGCAGAATGGAGCAGGGAAAAAAGTCAATGATTGAGAAATGTTCATTCATTTTGCAAAGTTAAAAACATGATCCTCTAATATGTTTTACCATGTATTTGTCTGGTAGGAATATACCTACATTATAAAACAGTTTTTCCCCCATTAAAACTATTTGGACAGATGAGAGAAAACAAAAGAAATTGGGAGCTCTAAAATTATTGCTTATCTTGAGGGTTGCTTATAATTATAGTGATACTGAAATCTACAAGACTCCATGCTTCTTTAAAAATATACAATATTTTAAAAAGATTGTTGAGAAATTGCATTTAACATTAATAATATATAAATTTATGCAAATTAATATATCCCAGTGTCATACATTTACTTGCTATAGTAAATGACAATCTTCGATATTTTTCTAGGCTGGTTAAGTTTGAATAGATTTTGTTGGATATCCATTTCAATTTTCTTTTGAAATTCTAAAAATAGGGTCCCAGTACTGAATGTTCTCTATTTATGATCACAGCTGGGACCACAACTTCCATTGCAAAGCATGGCAGTTATTAAATGAGTTATGAAAAAAATTATGACCTTTTTGCTGCAGTAATAAAGTGAATCAGCACAATCATTAAATGAATAACATAGTTGTTAAGTGAATATGGCTTCACCATTGACTTTGTTTATTAGAAGTCATCTGGGAAAGTCACAAATGACAATTACATAATTACATGACAGTTTGCCAAATGACCTCAATTTTGGTCATATGGCTATGGAAACATTGCAATGGTCATACTTGCAGCTGGTTGTAAGTCACTTTCTTAAGCACTGTTGTAATTTCAAAAAGTCAATAGATGATTGGTTATAAGTCAAGGACTACCTATATCTTCAGTAACTATGAAGGTGAAGCTCTTTGCAGCAGTTTTCTTATGCATAAATCAACAGGGAAGGAGAAAGTGAAGTAATTCTGATTAGCCCTGACATTATGCATTCCATTATCTCCAACCCTTGTGTCCATGCATACAGAATGAATGTCTAGTGGAACTAACCTTTCTGAGTTGTCTTTGCAAGTATTCACATCTTATATTAACATATCAGGAATAAAACTAATCAACCTACTTGGCTTCAAGGAGTCCTTGCTCTCTCTTCATATCTCTACATATAAATAACAACTTCTGAAGATGGCTTGCGAACCTTCTTTTATGATATAAGTACTGTCTTGTGCATAGCATAGTTTTCAATAAATGTTTTTATTACAGTAATTGACCAGAATTACAAAAAAAAGAGATTAAAAATAAAAAGTAAAAATAAAATAAGGTAAAAATATTGTAATTAGTAATAGGTTCATCATTGGTTGATAAAAATCTGCCTAATTTTACAAGCAGTAGATCAAAATTTAGCTCATGACTGAATCATATTGATCTGATAATAACAGTACAATTAAAAAGATCAGAATTTCCCAGATGTCTTACAAATAAGGAATTATGAAGCAGGTCTTTCAATTATGTATAGGATACAGTATAGCAGAAAACCACAGTCTTTAGTGGGAAGCTGTAGATTTCAATTAATACATGCTCTGCATTTCTCTACAAATTTTGTAGAAATAGCAATAGAGCTTAGGCTTACATAACACTCCATAGTGCTTTACAGCCCTTTCTAAGCAGTTTACAGTCAACATATCCACCCCCCAAACCATCTGGGTGAAAAGGTTAGAAGGCTTAATCAACCTTGAGCTGATGAGAACAGAACTGGCAATGAGCAGTAAGTTATCCTGCAATACTGCATTCTAACCACTGCACCATAACCATGGTTCAGAAATGAAATAGCAACATATCAAGAAAGAAGTCTGAAATGGGGATATATACAAGAAAATTTCCTTCTTGCTAACAATAGCTGAAAATATTTAGTTTAAAGCTTCATTTTAAGTATGACTTAGAGGCTCTTGAAGAATGGATGTGGTTTTATAAACTTGCAATAAAATAAACTCAAAAACAGCATAGGCAACACTTTTCATCTGAGACCTTTCCATTATTTGTTCTACTGATTCCTAGTTCAGAGCAAAGGTATGATTCCCAAAGATTAATTGGACTGAAAGGAGAGCAGAGACAAATGTGTTGATGACCAATATGTGAAAGTATGTATGATGGTTGATGTGTGCTGATCAGTTATATAATGTAACATTAAATTGCTTAAAAACACTAATAAATGTGTGATATGTATCAAAAAAGGCTAGAATAAATTTTCCCACTATCTTGCATAAACCCTCCTGTGGTCATTCCTCTTCTCCTGCTTTCAGACATTACATTTCTGTATTATACTCTGAAGATAACCTTTATCTGGTGTCTTATACCACACTCAATTTAGGTAAACACTGACAAAAATGCAACAATTATGGGTTTCTGTCAATTATCTGGAGCACAGAAAAGGCAGCTGAGGGATCATCATTCATCAGTTGGGTTTGACAAAGGATTAGTCATTTAGAAGAAGTAGATGGAACTGCAGTTAAAGGTCAGTGTCTCCTTTACTAAAGATTTAAAGTACTTGCTACACTTCTTTGGATGTTATTGAATAGAGCAAGTAAAAATAATAATAATGATAATAATAAAATCTTAGCATACATGATTAAAGAAAAGAACCTGTTAGGTCTACTGTTATTTCCAAGATGTTTGGCAATTAGCAATTTAGTTCTAGGGTCGCAAGTGTATTTTTATCTTGATAGAAAAAAACATTTTATTAGAATGTATTCATTGCTGCAGCTGGACCTATAATCAGAGGTAGTCAACTTTTCCCCCTGTTATTCTGAATGAAGCATTTGAATGAACGTTTCCATTTATATACCCTAAGTAATGTTTCGTATAGAAAACATTTTTCCTGCCTTTGCAGTTCACTCAGAACTAAACAAAAAATACCCTGAAGTCATGCTGCTCTTTTAAATCATACAGTGAAGCTGGATGACCTCCTATGGAGATTTCTCCTTAACCCGAGTAATTATAGGCTTCCAACTGCCCTCGTGATGCAAGGGCAGTTCTTTTTAAGGAATTTAATTAATTCTGTGCATATAGAAGATTTTGTTTTAGCCATAAGGTGGCAGATTATTGCCACAGGAATTTATTCTCAGCAACAATCTGTTAGCTGATCTCTTGCTCTTGACCAGATTCTTTCTGATTCAGAACTTAAACTCGTGTGTGTGTGTGTGTGTGTGTGTGTCTATGTGTATAGAAAATCATTTTTTGTTCAGCCTCTTCCGCAGCAGTATTTTCTGCATATGGGGATATTTACTTCTTTGTTTGCTTGTTTACTACTCAAATTTCTATGCCACACAGCTTGAAGCAAGTCCTGGCCAAGTGCAAAATCAATCAGTATTCAAAATAACAGTGTTTAAATCTAACACTGTTTTGGGGAACATTCGAAGTGTTTATAACTGTGACTTAGTGGAGAGAAATGGTGTTCTGTAAAAAAAAAAGATCAAAAAAATAAAAATGGCGGTCAGAACTTCACAATCCTACCACTATTCTCTTTTATATGCACATAAAAAGGGGATGAGATTTCAGTCTCCCAATAATGGCTGCTATCTTGGCGTTTTTGATGTCTCCTTTTGGAGATGCCCCTATCTGAGACTTTTACAAAACTGGTATATTTCCCTATACTCTTTGGAGAATTTTTTTTTCACTCTCACTTCTTGTCTCTTGTTTCCTTGCTCCAGACAGCCATGGCTCTTTCCCCACTATTAAATTTCAATGTCTTGTTTTCAGCAGTTTTGTCTCTCCTTGCATAGATTATTTAGCGTGCACTTCTCAATTGACTACATGAGCATGCAATCATGGTAACTACCTAGGAAAAAAATAGCAATTGCCAAATCAGTTACTATCTAACCTTCAGTCAGATTATTTTTTTAAACTACAATAGAGCAGGGGTGGGTTTCTCGCCCCGTTCCAACCGGTTCAGTTGGAACAGGGCCGGCGGCGTCCTCGTGCATGCGCGCAGTGAACGCATGCGTACTAGCGTCTGCGCGATGCTCCAGATGCTCCTCATCAAAACCGGGTAAGGACCGCGGGCGGGCGCGCTCTTCGCTGTTCCCGGAAGTTACTTACTTCCGGGTTCGGCGACCAACCAGTTCACAGGGACCGCCACGAACTGGTTGAAACCCACCCCTGCAACAGAGGATTAATGACTTTGGAGAAATTACAATATTTTGCTTTATTTTATTTATTATATATATGCCATTCAATGTATGGTGCTCTTGTCAGCATCTTATTCCTGGCATTATGTGTTGGACTGGCACTGTCTTTGAAATCTCTATGCAAAATCTGCACCTCAGTTTCTGTGGTAGACTCCCAGTTCTATGGATCTGGTACTTAGTGCCTACTCTTGTGCTGCTATGATTAATGCCTCAGTACTGTCTTTTAGTCCAGTTCTTTTCATTAATTAGGATTTCCTAATGTTTGCCATTTCAGCTACCCATTGATAGTGTATCCCTGATGTTACATCTCATCTTGCCATGTCTTGATCTTTTTCCCATGTCTGCTGCGTTCTCTCCAGGCGTTCTCAGCAATTCATCTTTGGGTACCATCTTATTGATATACTCATGGATACTCTTGAATTTCATCCAGGATGTTGGTTTGACACACGAATACAGAAACAGAGAGAAAAACAGAGAAAGAGAGAGGGGAAAAGGGTGTGAGAGAGGGAAAGGGAGAGAAAGAGAGAGAGAGAAGGAAAGGGAAAGAAAGAAAGAGAGAGGGGGGGAGGCAGGCAGGCAGGCAGACACACAGAGAGACAGAGAGACAGAGAAGCAAAGAGAGACAGGGACAGGGACAGAGAGAGGGAGGGAGACTTCTTAAGCAAAGGTAAAATCTCAGTTCTTAATGGACATTTTCTCAATAATAGTACAGAAGTAATTTTTCCATTAGCTTTTGGGAAGCTATTATTGAACTTCCCAGATTAACCCATAGCTGTGGGGTTTTTGTAGTTATCTCCTATTCATGTACTAAGCAGGTTCAACCTAGATTAACAGTATTTGAGATTCAACTAAGCTTAATTAAAGTAACACAAAATCACATTAACACAAATGTAAAACAGTTGTAAAATATGTAATTTTATGTAACATATATTTTACATAAAAATGTGCAAAAGGAATACGTAAAAAATATTGAGAAAATTCAAAATAACTGTTTTTTAAAAAAAGAATCCGCCCAATAATCAGCGTAGTATGATTTCCTCAGTTTTATGGAAAAGCTCCATTTTAACAACTTTACAAATGTATGCTAATGAATGTGCCAATCAAACTTCAAAGGAAGAGAATCTGTGACAAAGTGGGAGACACTACAGAAAAACATTGTCCCTAGGCATCTTATGCACTTAAGAGACCCAAAGCATTCTCAGCTCGGCAGGCTGCTCCAATATGAAGAAGGTTACCCCAAAGATACCTACTCCCTTAAGAGAAAATGTTTCCTACACTTTGGCTATCAGATTAAAAAATAAACATGTTGATTCTTTTTATCTTTCAAATTCATGTATGTCCTAGTAAGGTTATCCTTACCATAAGAAAATATTCAAAATTAACACAGGCTCAATCCTTTTTCCAGATCCAATATAAAATTTTACTATCCTCTCTCAAAGGATACACCATGATAATTTGTTTTACATTCTCAGTGGTTTCCCCCAATACAGCAATCCCTTATAAAGTTTCTTTAGGTCAAATCTATTGTGATTTGTAAACCACAATTAATGATTCAATATTATGTATGATGGACAGGCTTATCCTATGCATTTGTGATGAAGAATGCCACCCAGCAAGATTTCAGAGGTAAATCTGGACTAAAAGGATTCACTTTATTAAAAAAAAAAAGTGAGAGAAAATTTAAATGTCCAAATAACATCCAAGTTTCATTAGGGCAGCTGTATGATTTTCAGTTTGGCAGCTGTAATCAAATTCTTGTTCCCATGCAGATTAATTAATGGAAACAGAGCCAAACAACAACAAAACTACTCATATCTATTAAATTTCCACAAAATTAGACCTTCTAAAAGGAAGCTACCTTACAAATGACTATCTTTTAAAGATGAAAAAAGGCACTTTCAAAGACAGTGAAAATGAAGACTTCTAACTCTAAAGGGTAATCATGTGCCAGCCTTGACTTATCCATGAAAAGTCAGGCACTCATTAAACCTTATCTGATGCCAAAGTTATACATTATGGTTTATTGCCTGGAGTACCAATTAATAAAGAATTAAAGAAATGAAGAAACCAGTAATTCATACTTTTTGTAGGGAGAAAGCTCATATACTTCAGAATAGTTCTAAAATATTAATAGTCATTTTAGTCATGTATTATTTTATTAAGCACTTAGCTTTGTAGGTTTTATCAAAAGATATATGACATTCATTTTTAACAAAAATACTGAAGAGAATCAGGAAAAAGAGATAATTTATTCAGAATCTAATAAAGAAGATTTTGAATGAACAAAAGAAAAAAAGTGTAAGCATTACTGATTAGTAATAATAATACTTTAATAAATAGTTCAATAGTTGTTGGTTTGATAATACTAATATTTTTAGTTACACTTATTGATTTAATAGTTTATTATAATTTAATAATGAAAAAATACTTGAAATCAAGGCATCAACATTCTTATGGACTTCTATACTAAGAGTGAGAAACATCTGAAAATAAATTTAATTAAATAAATACAACCTAGCTTAAATCAAACATTCTATTTGAAAATGTGTTTAAGTAAAATGCTACATCTGAGATATTATGCAGTAAAGGAATAAAAGCTCTACTTGCAGTAAATGTCCTTTGTATAGGCAAGCAATGATCTCATATTAGAATAAAAAACCTTCTCTACAATTGTATATGAAAGTTTGCTTTCATAATTGTTTGCAATCTTCTTTCCATGTATGCTATCAATATCATATAAAGTAAGCACCTACAACTGTCAATAAAATGTAGCCAATAAAACATAACATTGAAAGGAAGCAAACTTTTTTAAAACTAAAATTTTTAATGTCTTCTTTCAAACCTGATATACTTCATAGTATCTTGACTTAAGGTATTTCTGGATTAGGGATCCTAGATTGCATAGACTAGCAATAGCAACTTTAGAGTGAAACTAGATTTATGATGTACTTATCAAATACTGAAGAAATTGAAAAACTGACCACTTACCATTAACAGGAACTACTGCAAGCAATAGAAGTAGCACTAAGGCTACTAACTTGGTTTATACATATACCATATACTTTACCAATAAAGTATATGAAAATACTTCTCTCACCTTCTCTCTCTCTCTCGCTCGCTCTCTCTCTCTCTCTCCCTCCCTCCCTCCCCCCTCCCTCCCTGTCATAATTAATGAATTGTCAACAGGGGGGCCTTTCTAAGAGAGCAATGCCTCTCTCCAGATCCAATTGGATACAAACCAGATAACCTTCTCTGCAAGAGTCAAATCAGCAATAAAGCAAGCCTTATTACACCTGATGTGCCATTTAAAAACAGCAGTCTAAAACCTGAGCTATTTGCTGATCAGGTAAAGGAGGGGAGTGCAAGAGGACAGAAAATGGGACCCATACTAAATATCAAGGTCACATTCCCCGTGAGTGTTTCTGCCTCCCACTGTATTTCCTGTTGCTTGACGCTGCTGAAATAGCCTGGCTAATCATGCCTTCCCTGTCAGCCATTCCATCCCCAATCCTCAACACTCTTTTAATGATCTAAAATGGGAACTTCAGCCAAGAAGCAAACAGTCAGGGATAAGGTGAGGCCAACAGGCATTACATCACTTAAAATTATATTTAGTTTGTCATGTATGAAATAACAGGTATAAGTATAAACATGGACATGAACAAAGGAAATGAGTACAAATAAACGGAACAGTGGGACAGGGACAATAGGCACGCTGATGTGCTTATGCACGCACACATTCTTAGGAGTGGGGTGAGGTCCACAGTAAACAATTTAAGGTTGAAGCTGTGGGAGTTTGAGGACTTAACAATAGAGTCAGGTAGAAAATTCTAGCATTGACCACTCTGTTGCTGAAGTTGTAATTTTCTGCAACCAAATGTGGAGCAATTTACCTTGAATTTGTATATATTGTTTGCCTGTGTGTTATTGAGGTTGAAGCTGGAGTAGTCGTTGACAGGTAGGATGTTGTAGCAGACAATTTTGTGTACTATGCTTAGGTCAGATTGTATGCACCATAATGGCAGAGCCAAATATCTATGAATCTATCTGATGTTGATTGTAAATAGCAAACTAGACTTTAAGAAAAATGAATAGTAAACACATAAATGAATAAATAAAAAGAATGATGTGTCTGTAAAAGTAAAAGATGGAATAAAGATATAATGAGGCTAGACAAAAGTTGTGAACAATGCGGTGAACATTATGAATACATTTAGCATGGTGAAGATGCAGGCTTAATTATGAATGAAAGGGCTAAATATGTGATTTTTTTCACTGAAGAACTAGAAATTTGTTCGGAAGGAATTGTGTAATGTTGTGAATTAGGAGTGTGAAAAATAATAACATGAATGATTATCTGGAAGCTAAACACTGATATATTGGGACGAAAAGGTTTGGGTCATTTGGAGACTCCAGACGGATTAAAACTAGTAGCATTGTCTTAGAAATAGATGTGCTTATTTAAAAATATATTGTTTAAGCATTTATATCCTTAACCACACCTGGCAAAGGAATGACTATAAAAGACCATGGCTGATTTTATTGTTCATAGTGAAGAACTGAGAGAATTGATGAAAATAATGAGTTATAGTAAATTCTGAATTGGGGCAAACCATTTTCTACTCTAGTTCTGACTGGGAAGATATGGACATGGATAAAAACAAACAAACAAACAAACAAACAAACAAACAACAAAGAATGAAAGTAGAATGAATACAGGAAGAAACAGTATGAACAGTATATATAGATTAATCTTTCAATAGGAAGTATGGAAAGTAGATATAAGAAATGGGAATATAGAAGTAGCTTGGAACTGAAAGAAAAGAATGAAGGCATTGAAGCATATGGGGTTACACTAATGGGGAGTGCAGTGTGAAAAGTCATACTTGGAACAATGAGATACTCAAAAAGAATATGGTTATGTAAAAATGCATATGAACAGATGCAAAAATATGAAGGCTAAGTTTAAAAATATTGTATAATATAAAGGAAAGGGAAACGCTAGCGGCAAAGAATATAGTTACCAAAATAGACTAAATAAAATTTTAAAAATGGCAGAGAAAAAACAAATCAATTTTGACTGAAATTTTAAAGAATGGTAGTTGAAAAGAGTAGATTATAAAACTTTCATTAGTCTGAAACCAAAAGTAAATGATTTGCTATTAAAATGAAATTAGGAAAAGCCTGAAGGAATATCTTAGATAGCCATAGAAGGGTATTGCTAGAAATTGGAATTAATGACATAATGTTAGATTGTATTTAAAAATTAGAAAAATGTAGTTATAAATTTCGTGAGAATACTGAAGAATGACAAGATTTCTAAAGTTACTTTTGTAACTAGAAAAATGATAAAAATTGGACCTATTTTAGTTTTAGTTTGAATGGACTTTACAAATGTACTTGTAGGAGGAATGCACCTGCCCTTGTGATGGGAAGAATGCAGTTATTGTTCTCCATACAAAGAGAAAGAGAAAGCAAGAATACATGCAAAAACTGTAGAAGGATTTTGTTGAGTGTGCCTAAGTAGATGATTAACAGAATTCCAAATGAAGTGGATGACCATGAGCAAAATTTGGGAATGAAAAGGACAAGAAGTATGCATAAAATATTTTCAGTTTTCATCAAGTCAAGTGAAAAGAAGTTTATGAAAATATACATTGTGCATTTGTTGATTTAGGAAAAGCACCTAATGAAGTAATGAAGTCTTGAATTCTGATATGTCTTGCATAAATGCAGATTTGAACACTTGTTCCTAAATATGATTAAAATGGACAATGAGAGAAATATGGGATGTTTGGTGAGTATTTCAGTACTGACAGGGAGTAAGGCAGCAATTTGTAATTTTATTTTGGTTATTTAATGTATTGTAGATAATTGTATAACTTGTGGTGTTATTGGAAACATATCAGCTGACTGGCTAAGAACATGAAAGCTTGTGTATTTCTGTATGCATGATTTGCAGTATGATACAATGAAGAATATGTGTCTGAAAATGAATGAATTAAAGATCCAGGTAGTTGTGTTTAACAAGGAAAATGGAATGAACAATTGCAGGTTATACATAAATAGCAAAAGTGATGACAAATAGATGAATGCATGTATCTTGATAGACTATTTTTTCCTAAGGACATCGAAATGAATGAAGAAATTTCACCACAGGCAAGGGCTGCTAGAAACATAGTAATCTGTGGGAAGGAATTAAAGTTTGATGAAAGAAATTCATATTGCAAGGAATGTTGCTGTAAATAGAGTAATAAGAAGATGTTTTTTTTAAGCAATTCCTAAATAATGAGCAGATGCAGTCTGTTTTGGTGATAGTTGATTTAATCATCCTTCTTGTTCTGGTAGTGGTCCCCAACATATCTCCCATTACTTTCCCAGATAAGCTGGAAAAAATTGACATAAAGTAGGAAGAGAGAGAGAGAGATAAACAGAGAGAGAGAGAGAGAGAGAGAGAGAGAGAGAGAGAGAGAGAGAGATTGTAAAATAGATTTCAACAGTCCTGCTTTGAACATCTGTTCATCCCCAGCATTATTTTTTAATATTAGTACAAAGCAGAGCATTATTAAACCATGGGAAAGATAAGGGGGAAATGCACTAAATTGCACTAAATTGCAACTGCAGTCAGTATAAAAAAGCATTGCACCCTCATGTTGACAGAGGGCATCCAACTGCTTTAAGTGCTTGCATTCTGGAATGCAATAAAGAATGTTATCTAGCTGTGCTGTTTTGAGCATCTGAGTGGCTTCTGTTGAGTTCAAACCAGGGAGTCTAATAGAGGAAATAGAAAGTATTACAATTGGTATTATTGTGCTCTGTTATCTTTCTATCTTTTATAAGTTCTCAAGCTGTCACATTTCCCAATATAAAAAAAGCACCAAAGCAGGAATTCCTTTATGATGCTCTTCCCTCAGATTCAGTGGGAACAGAAGATTGCGAATCAATTTCTAAAAAGAGATGGAACAGGGCATATACCTTTACTGATAGTACTTTTTTTCTCTTTCATCAAATATAACGAACCAATTTCATTGTATTTAAATACAATAACAATAAAGATTATACTTAAAAACAGAGGATCATTTTTCTCCATGACACTAATTCACAGGCACTCATTCCAAAATTCTACCGACACACTAATTTATATCTTCCTTTAATTGATTCCAAGTTCTAAGAAGGAAAATGTTACAAGCCTGTTGACTGCTCATTTCCCACTTTTTGAATTGCTGTATTGAGATACTTACAGGTAATAAAAGAAACTGCTGGTATATGTAATAACACATATTTCACACACTTCATGAGAAGAGTACTCCACTCCTCCACTCACAATAGAATTCTGTATGCTACCAGAGTTGAAATTTTGGGCTTGGACAATCTGGAACTGCGCCACCTGCAGTATGATCTAAGCATAGTACAAAAAATTGTCTGCTTCAACATCTTACCTGTCAATGATTTCTTCAGCTTCATCCTCAATAATGCACAGGCAAACAATTGATACAAACTCATGGTAAACTGCTCCAAACTCGATTGCAGAAAATACGACTTCAGCAACAGAATGATCAATGCATGGAATGCTCTACCTGACTCAGTTGTTACATCCTCTAACCCTCATACCTTCAACCTTAAACTGTCTACCGTGGACCTTACCCCATTCTGAAGAGGTCCCCGTAAAAGGGTGTGCATAAGTGCATCAGCATGTCTAATGTCCCTGTCCTACCGTCTCCATCTATTTGCATTCATTTCTTTCGTTTATATCCATGCTTATATTTATACCTGCTATCTTGTACATGTTTGACAAACTAATAAATACAAATACAAATGTTGGGCATCAGACTTTACTACATTCCACTAATAATGCAAATCACGAGTTAGGTTATTTCTAAGATGATACTAGGAATGAACAATTATACTATGGGAGAAAGATGGTTATATTGATATGTATTGTGCTTGAATGTACTCGAATATCTCTATTAATATCTATGGAAATTAGATCCATATTAAAAATACTTTAATTTCTAATTGAAATCAGACACCTTTTGAAAGGTAGGAGGTACAATGGGGCAATCACCCAGGGCTGTTTAAATGGATGAAATCTTCAAAATTAGTATTTGAATATATAGTTCAATACTTCAAAACAAAATATTTGAATATATCAGAAGGAACACTTTTCATTCAAATCAGCAACATTAAATAGTTAGAAGGTAATAGAAAGAATTATTTCATGAAATCAGGATTCTCACACATTGCCAATTATAGGGCAATTGACTTTAATGGCCTAGAAACAATGAAGAAAAAATGAAATTATTGTAAGGTGCTATGTGACAGGAGTATTCAAATAAACACACTGATCTCAGGAGTCTCTGAATCATAAAAAGCATGAATAGGACTTAAATGTACTCAACTATTCCCCAGAATTGTATTCAATTTTATATTAAACTTATTGTTTAAATTATATTTCATTATGGATCATTTTATTGTTATGTTCAAGATGGCAGTGGCATTTAACCAATTTAGACACAGGAAAGAAATTCCAGCGGGATATATACAATGAAATCTTTCCTATATTTGGTTTGTGAAATCTCATATATCACAATCTATTTCCTAGTCTTATTTTTTCCTAGTCTCAAAATTCATTGGAACTGTTTTTGGGTGAGGGACCCTTTGCAGAAAACAAATGTTTTGTAAAGCAAATAATTTGTTAAGCATTAATTCTGAAGGAAGTCAAAGCCTTCTTCTCATTTCTTTTCATTTCTAAAATGAAAGTGTTATTTAACAATGTCTAGCAGGAAACTTGCCTGTTTTTTTTTCTCCATCTGTAGAAGGAGAAAACAGAGAGAAAGAGAAGCATCTGCCAAGCTTTATACTCCTTCAAATGCTAAAATGAACTAATGTCAAATCAAATCTCTCCTACAAATGGAAACTTAGCTGGCAGTGTTGTCTTTGGCACAGTCTGTCTGCTACTGATTTTTTTTCTCTCCAATTCTGCACCTCTGTGTTCAGTTGGCATCCTTAGACTTAATTAGTGACAATTTTCTTCACACCAGATTGTGCGGGCATATGTTTGTGTGTGTAGCTGCATGTATTCAGGCATATTTGTGTACATTTTTCAGTGTTGTGCTGAAGCTTCCATATGCAGTTATTATCATGATTGTTCAAAACTCAGAAAGGAAAATAAGAATGGGGGGGGGGGAAGTGGGTTGGGAGAAAGCAGCATTTTACCTTGGATCTGTCCTTTTGATTTATTTGTGAATCACAGATAAGCTTCAAGAATGATATGGAAAGGAATGGGCTGAAAGCTTGCCATAAAAGAAACTTGCTTTTTATATAATGTTTGAATTTATTTCGTGTCTAGAAGATGCTGTCCCCTGCTATGAAACGAACTGGAATTTTCTTTCCCTCAACTGTTACCAAATGTGCTAGATTTTATTCCCACATTGTTTAAAGAAGCAAATCCAATAAATGTCACCTCCATCACCACCTCCCGTTTCTACAGCTTCAGCTAATCTATAAAGTGATGTGCTTTATCTGCCTTACTAAACCAAAACCTGTGGAGCTGAAAACAACTAAGTCCAGATCAGTTTACTTCTGGACTTCAGAGATTTAAGTCTGAAAAAAGGGGGGGGTTTAAAAAATGCTGGATAGTTTTAGGTGCCCCCCTTTTGAAGATAAAACCAGCATCCATAGCTGGTGAGTCCAACTCTGGGAGTTCAACCCCATGCCTTCACTAAAGCAGTGACTGTTTTTTTTCATGTGCCTTGTTCAGATATAATTCCCTGCACGTTCAGAGGATTACATACTGTTTATGCATCATGCAATCTCACTGAGTCCTGTTTCTTTACAGTACTTACTCCTGCTGCTAAAAGGAAAATAGGCTCTAACAATCTCTTTTTGTGCCAAAGCTGCTGTACTGAATGAACATATCCTGCCTGCAGTTGTCTGATTGATCCTTGTGATCCCTCTATCCAATATGAGTTCAAAAGCATGCTACAGCTCAAAAGGGCTAAAAATTGGTATTCATTTAAGATTTTACTTGCAAACTAGGGCTTTCTTACATATCAGCAGATGGTATCTGGCCTTTCATGAAGTAAACACAGAAGTAATTCAAACTTTGGATCCTTTTAAAAAAACTACCATCATTAAAAAGGGAATTGGGCATGTGCAGGCATGTCTTGTGCCAAACTCCGTCACTCCTCAAAAATACCCTCTGAAAGTAGTGAAAAAATAAACAAAAAAGAGCAAATGAAAGGCCCGTCATACGTCATCTCAATTTAGATTCCAACAATTATAGCCATTAGCCAGCAAAACAATTTATCAGATAAACTAAACATGTTTCTGTATACCATCCCTCTCAAACATTTTTTTCTCCCACAAAGATTTGAGTAAAAGACATTACGCTGATTAAAATGCACTCTCCTCAATGATTAACAAGCTAAATATGGTAACCAAAAACGAATTATACATGATAGTAGTGTTCCAATATCTCAGGGGTTGCCACAAAGAAGAGGGAGTCAAACTATTCTCCAAAGCACCTGAGGGTAGAACAAGAAGCAATGGGTGGAAACTAATCAAGGAGAGAAGCAACTTAGAACTGAGGAGAAATTTCCTGACAGTTAGAACAATTAATCAGTGGAACAGCTTGCCTCCAGAAGTTGTGAATGCTCCAACTTTGGAAGTCTTTAAGAAGATGTTGGATAGCCATTTGCCTGGAATGGTATAGGGTTTCCTGCCTAGGCAGGGGGTTGGACTAGAAGACCTCCAAGGTCCCTTCCAACTCTGCTATTGTATTGTATTGTAAATCATGTCAGACTAATATGATACTTTGTAGGACAGAAATGAGTGAAATGGATTGCCTCCAGAACTTGTGGATTACTGGAGCTTTTCAAGAAGAGATTGGACAGCCGTTTGTCTAGAATGCTATAGAGTCTCCTGCTTGAATATGGGCTTGGATTAGAAGATCTCCAAGTCTATTCTGTATTAGAAGTTTGAGTTATGTAGAGCAAAGAAGTGCTAAGACCTGGTCTTAGAAAATCTCTTTCATAACATGCGTGTGAACAAGATATTTAAATGTGAGCTAGGGCCATGACAGTGTAGAGGTTGAACCAGAATACTCAAAGGATACTCATAAAAGGTTATGTGTTGATTGGTGTCTCCAGGTTCTCTTCTAAGGCCTGTGAGACAAGATTACTCATGACTTGTGGAATGAAACAGAAGGAGTGCCTACATGATATCAAGCTTGGGAGATTAGTTAAGATGGATTATTCTCAACTGTGATAAATATGAATTTGGTAAAACTATAAGAAAATAAAGGTATAAAACTAACCTGGTTTGGCAACACTGTCTATAAGAAGAATCTTTTGACCCAGTGGATTATTGGGTGAAAAGACAATTCAGTGCAATACATCAACAAAAACAGGGCATCCAGATCAAATGAAGTAATAATACTACTGCATTCTGAGATAGAGGACAATATAGATGTTTTTTTTCAGACCGTAAAAGATTTACAGCAGTTTTTAAAATCTTCCATCCATTTTTTACTAAAACAACAATAATAAAGATAGACCTTATGTTCTTTTATGTTACTGATGAGTCTATGATACTATGAAGGGTATTTTATCTGGTTTTGGCAATACACTTTGAAAGAATCTAGAGAATTCAAAGCAAGTTCAGTAAAGAGCTAATGGAATGATAAGAAGTCTAAAAACTAATTTATGGGGACTGGTCATATTCATCCTGCAAAAAAGAGAACATGGTTTAAAATATTTAAAAGGATATTACAAAGTGAACATAGACCTATTTGTATTGACATCAAAAGCAAAACAATAACTACAATTAAAAGAAAATACTTTTAGATTAAATATTGGACTGAATTCCCTGATACTAAGACCTGCTAAGTGGTGGAGCAACTTGCCAAGGAAAATGCTTAGTTAGAATGCCTCATTTTAGTCAATTCCTGCACAAAGCCAGGAGTTGTATTATAGGATATGTAAGGTGATTTCCAACACATTCATTACATGATACTATTACCTGTTTAATCATGCAGTGTGTGAATATACAGTACATGCATGTGCATACATGTAAAATAATACTTCCATACCACTAATATGTGAATTTAACATATAATAATCATGTTTTAAATTAGAATGTTATTCTTTAGAAAAGTATAAAATTATTTTAAAAAAAGATAAATTTTAAAAAGATGCCTGAATGGTTGTATTAGCTTCTAGTTTATTTAAAATAAACTCAAATTCAGATATATTGGTCACTAGGGAATTCACTGTGGAAATCCATATGAACTTGTCAGAAAGACATATAAGATGAGGTTATCTGATTTAGAGTTTATAAAGCGGTGTTCCTTAATGCTTCAATTGGTCCAAGATTTGGGTCATGAGTAAAATCTGGTTTCTTATCTTAACGTTTTCCTTTTGCCAGCTGGTGACTTCAAAGGAAACACTTGTGTATAGAACTAAACTCCTCAGGCTGACATTTTACTTGTTTAGGATTATTTGATTGTTGGTTATTTTTCTTATTGATTTTGTGTCCTCCTAAATGATGACAATGGTGGTGACAAACATTATGTTTTTGTTTGAATAAACATTGAAAATGACTTATGCAATCAATCCTGTTCAGGGAATCAAAGCTCTTGTGCAGCATGTAGAGTGAAGTTTTTATTAAACTATTGTGATCATCATCTTGACTTGATCCTGCTTTGTGGACACATCTAATGCCAAATATTTGGCCATTAAAACACAAGAAAAGAGTGAAGAAAAATAGCATGTGCAACAAGGGTAAGGAAATAAAACCCACAATGGAGGTTCAAGACGATTCAAAGCTCAAACAGTTACTGTATGTTACATAACTATAGTAATATTAGAAGTGGTATAGTTGCAAGCTCCAATATGCTGCCAACTCAAACATTAATTAAGGGAGATAAATGGAAAGAAAATGTTTTTTTTTTTTGGTGTGTCATAGATGCTTTGTTTTGTTTTGTTTTGGTTTGTTTTGGTTTGTAACAAAAGAAGCTCAACAAATTAATTAATCACTAATGTATACAGTGAGGATGGATCAAGGCTGGCGGGGTGAGGTTCACAAACAGGGGAGCTCAAAGGAAAAGTGTTGGCTTTCCAAGTGTGTTTCTGTTACACACAAATCATTCTGTCTGTCTCTCTCAGCCAGCTATCTATCAATCTGTCTATCTGTATATCTATCCATACACACCTGTATACATAAATATATGTATAATATATACATACTTGAGAGACCGCTTGCTGCCAATTACCTCCCAAAGACCCGTTAAATCACACAGTGTCGGCCTCCTACGGGTTCCGTCCACCAGCCAATGCCACCTGGCTACCACCCGTGGGAGGGCCTTCTCTGTGGCAGTTCCGGCCCTTTGGAATGAACTCCCCACGGAGATTCGGACCCTCACCTCTCTCCAGGCCTTCCGGAAAGCTGTGAAAACCTGGCTGTGCCGGCAGGCCTGGGGTTGATGAGTTCCCCTCCCCTCTCGACCTGTATGGCTGTATGATTCTTGTTTATTTTAACCATGTGTATTGTGTTCTATGTTCCCTTTTCCCCCTCCGAGTTGTTCGCCGCCCTGAGTCCCTCCCGGAGAAGGGCGGCATACAAATAAACTAAATCTGAATCTGAATCTGAATAAACATGAAGAAACAAGCCTTGAAATAATCTTAAAGTACAATTCTGAACATGTTCAAAGATCATGCAAAAATGTAATTTATTGATTTTAACTTAATGTTTTTCTGAACCTAGCCATTCTGGTTTACAACTATTGATTGTAGTTTAGGACAATGTGTGAACAGAACTGTACATGGCTGTCAACAAATATGATCCAGCAAACATAACATATGAATATAGTATGAACAAACCAGATTTGGTAAGATTCTTTGGGTTGAAGAGGAGTTTTACACACAAATACATACACTGCCACACTAATAATTGCTAGTTGTTATTCTGTTTTGAAGTACTATGAAGTGTCCTGAGTCGTGGACAAGATGAGCAGCTATATACATTTAATCAATCATTTCATCCATCAATCAGTGGTTCTATACTTCTATTAAAATTAAACAAAAATATTTTGTTTCATGTTATTTGTGAATATTCTGGTTTGTGGAAGTTAAAGAAATAACAAGCATCTTCAACTGTACACACAAAAAATGGGACGCTATTGCAACTACATAGTAGTGCAATAATATGAGCAAACCAAAGGGCAATACATTTATTATCTTAACCTTGGAATTAAGGTGTGGAAAGACTGAAAATAAGAATAATCCTACCTCGTACATCCCAGGAAATTATATCCCTAAAACAAATAGGCAGATTGACCTAATATAATAGCCTAATTAAACAATTTATTCAAATTATGGTACATTTTGTTCCCCAAATTGACTCTAGCATGTATAACATCCACCAATATATTTTGCAGTCTATCAGCCTAACATCTTAACATTTTTTATGTAAATTGTGAAATGCCGTAAACAGTATCTTTGTTTTTAGGATTGATTCAATCAGTTTTATTATCCACATCCAGTACTTTGCATAAAACACATATTCTGGTAGCAACAACAAAAAGAACAAAAAAAACCTATCTAGCTTACTGCATTTGCAATTAATTTTGCAAGATAAACTTGGAAGTAGCATATTTCTTGTTTTATTATGCTGGTTCTCCAACCCACTGTTTTCTGTAAATTTGGTTAAGTTAACAAAATAGGCCTTACATATACTATAATACTCTGAAATACTGACACCTTGTGGACAGTAAAATACCAGTGAAAAAATGGCAGAAATTATTTTTCTCTACATCTTTAATTTTCTCAAAATAGTGAAAATAAAATTTATGTAACCGATTTACATGTTGTGAACAACAAATCCATGACAAAATTCACCTTTTATTTCAATGCATCAGTTTGGCAGTAAATATTACTAAAATACTTTCCAAACTAGGTGTTATGGTTCAAATAATAAAAGCACTCTGAAAACCCCATCTAATCCAAAAGTAAGCAAACATGAAAAATTGTGTTAGATTTCTACTGAGAGCAATACGAAATATAGAAATGGAGTTGGGTGATACTTATGTAGTTCTTTCCATGTGATCTGATGTGCACATTTAAAGCTTATTTAACTAGAGCTTAAATATACATTAAAAGTCAGATGTGAGACATGTCGACCTGTTGAATTAAAAGGTGTTTAATTTTGTCATTTTATTATTTGAAATCAACATATCAACCATTTACTATGGAATTATATTTTACAGAGAACAAAAATATTTATTTTCCAGTTTCTGCATAAAACAGAATGTAGACTCTTTGGAAATATGTCAAATATCTGTCCTCCAGATTTTAAGTAATTCTGTTTTTGACTAAAACGTGCAATTCTTTCTCCTTTTCTTGCAATTCTTTTTTCCTTGTTTTAGGAAAATAATAATTTGTAGACCTAAGAACTTTGTTTGTTTGTATCAGTTTTTTGAATAGTCTGTGCTACAGTTTCTTCACTTGGTCTAGCGGATCATTGATTTCTATTCAGGAACCAATGGAAAGGGGGGAAAATCAATATTCTATTAACAAAAAGAAGAGGGACAGTGAATCTGATTCCCAACTGAAGTTGCAAAACATTAAAGCATAGAAATGAAAAGGTCACAGTCAAACAGAAATATCTAGTACCTGGCATATCTTTCTTTATAGCCTTTAAGAAGTACTGGAAATTTGGCTGTTCATTGAGTCAAACAGGCAGGCAGGCAGGCAGGCAGACTGAAAGACAGACAGTCAGATCATGGAATGACAAATTTTATAAGACTAAATATTTCAAAGATGTAGGATCCAAAATCCATTAACTATGTCAAATAGTGAAACCCTGATGTGTGTCTAATTCAGTGTGCTAATGCATTTTCATCAGACATCAAAAATATCACAGGTTTATGACTAAAAAGCTGTTTGATTATTTTCATCTAATTTCCATGTATTTTGGTGTGCTGAAAACAAATAAAATATTGAAAAAACTCCTAGATGTCATGATTTGCCACAACATGCAAAATTGTCTTCAAATTTATCATTTTTAAAAAATTTTGGTATTTTTTTATATTATGGGTTTTTAACCAAATTTAAAATCCAAATTACTATTAATTAATTCACATAAGTGAATTTAAGATATAAAATGCTAAAAAAAACCACTTAAAGGGTTTGTCCATGTTATGTAAAAAAATATAGCACTGTAAATCTGATGGTCAGCAATATATACATAAGCTAAGCAAGTTTTAAATCTGTGCTTCTAATGGTAGAAGGGATTAATCTTTCCTGAAGAATCCAGTGGGAGGGAGAGAGGGCAGATAGCAACATCTCCGGTCAGTGCAGGTGGCGTGGCCAGCACTGTGACATCTCGTGTACAGACACAGAGCTGCTCTCTCCTGCATGCCACACTTGTGCACAAATCATCATAGGTTCTTGGTTTTAGGCGGTTCACACTTTTTCATCGCAATTCATGTTAGCTCGTCATTCTTCAACCGTTATGTAATGGCTCCATGAAAGTGTATTAATTTGCCAGACAGTTTCTCTTTCATCTGTGGTGAATATACAGTGTTGAAGCAACAGCAGAATATTACAGACTTTGTGAAAAAACTATACTTTGCATACTTTGGACTAAAAATTGGAGATCAAAATAAAGTTTGGGCACCTCGCCTGTGCAAACAGTGTGTTTAATTCCAAATGGAAGCATTCCATTTTATACCCCAATTTTTACTCAGCAGTTCATCCCATCCCCCATGGCACAGCTATACCAGTACCCAAGCCCCCTGCTATCTTGGAAGAGATACCTAGTTCCGATGAAGGTGAAGTCATACCTGAACTAGATGATGAATCAAGTTCGACTTTGATACAAGACCAAAATTGTTTTCTCAGGAGGAGATGAATGATTTGGTAAGAGACTTGAATCTTCCCAAAGACGCCGCTGAGTTACTCGGATCAAGGCTGAAAAGCAGGAATTGATTGTTGCCAGGAGTGTCATCTTCATGGTTCAGACATTGTGAAAAGGAGTTCGTTCCGTACTTTGCCCAGGAAGATAAGTTGGTTTATTGCATCAATGTCAAAGGTCTGATGGGTTAATTTAAAATCCAATATGATTCAGAGCAATGGCGTCTTTTTATAGATTCTTCGAAAGGAAGTCTCAAAGCAGTTTTACTTCACAACGGTTTTTACACTTCCGTATCTGTAGGTCATTTCGTACACTTGAAGGAAACTTGCGAGAACTTGGAATTGGTTCTTCGTAAACCCTTGTTTTCTGTGTCTATGGGATAGTCGAGACTGACAAAATCACTGGACCAAGAAGAGTTGGCAGCCGAGGGTGATAACAGTCAGTAAAAAAAATGTCCTCCAAGAAACTTTGGTACCTTCCCATAAAGTTCTTCTACCACCTCTCCACATAAAATTGGGATTGATGAAGCAATTTGTAAAATCACTTCCAAGAGATGAAGAATGCTTCAAATACTTGGTCACCAAGTTTCCATGCCTGTCGGAGGCAAAATTGAAGGAAGGTATGTTTGTCAGACCAAACATTAGAAGGCTTATGGTTGATTAAGAGTTTGTCAATACCATGACAGATCCTCAAAAAGAAGGGTGGATTGCATTTAAAGAAATCATACAGAAATTTTTAGGCAATAACAAAGATCCTCACTACAAAAAGATAATCGGAAGAATGCTGAAAGCATTTCAAGCTTTAGGTTGCCTGATGAGTTTGAAAGTGCATTTCCTCCAGTCCCACCTTGACTACTTTCCTGAAAATTTAGGAGCTGTGAGTGAGGAAAAGGTGAACGATTACACCAAGACATTAAAGAGATGGAAAGGAGATACTAGGTAAAATGGAGCATTACAATGATGGCAGACTACTGTTGGATGCTTCAGAGAGACATACCAGATGCTACTCACAAGCATAATGCACCAAGAGGAGCCTCACAAGGAAGAAGAATCAAGTTTAGTGTGTGTAGGTGAGCTCATTTCAGTTTAAAAAAGGATTTTCATGAAAATATTGCAATAAAACTTTAATTTTATAAGTCTATTTCCATTTATTTTGAGGTATTGCCTTATTTAACATAGTTACCTAAATTGTCAGGAAACGTGATGTCCTATGACAAAATGGAGGTCATTTTCGGATTCAGCGCACAAAAAACATAAAGATTACGTGGAATAACCAAAACATTTTCTATAAAATTGTGGAAATTAAATTAGATATTACTGTGAAAACTGTAAATAGTGTATATGAAAATGCATACATTTGAAGAAATGCACATATATGAATTTTCAGCAGGACTTGCAGGAGGCACATTTATTTATTTGGACATTTGACTTCTGATCCAATTATGTAATTAAAGTTCCAGTTTATAAAATCACAGTGCTCTATAACATAAAAATAAAATGATTGCCTACAGTCTAGGAAAGGGACAAAGTAAACAGAGGAGAATGGGTTAAAACACCATTTAAATCCCTCTTCTTATTTTCTTTTCAACTGAAAAAAAATGATTATCAGTTACATGAATATCCTATGTCATGTTAAGCAAGCATCACTGATATTGAAAGAAGCTTCCTTAAAAGATTAATGAAGGGTCAAATCTAAAATAATCTATCATAGTTTCTCCTATGATGTAATTTCTACTAAGTGGCCTTTTCCAACAGGTGTAAGCTCTTAGTATAGAATAGAGTCTTTTGCTCCCATCTAATCCTTTCAAAGTAGTGGGATAATGTGTCACTTATCAAATTTACATTAAAAGTGAATAAATTGTTTTGCAAAGTGCATCACAGTGTGAAGCCCTCTCTGGTTCAGCTTTGAATTCTGAAATGCCACAGTCCGTAAAAATAGTATGCAGTTGGGGACAATTGGTAAGTCATACACCTACATACAAAACACACAAAAGAAACTGAGAGGGAGGAAGGATCCTATATACACAGAGACAAGCTTTGCCAGAAAGCAACTGAAGCATATTCACGAAAGGCGCAATCTTAGACAACTGTGCACTTATGCTGTTTCACTATAATTACAACAATAAAAATCAGGGCTGAATCATGACCCTTGTTTGTAAAACTTTTTTTTTCTTAATGGAAAGATGCTATTGTATAAAGAATAGAACAATCTATTTTAAAGATCATTTTTTTTAAAAAAAAATTGTTTTCTTCCATTTTTAAAATATTGTAATTATTCTTCATTGTTATTTTAAGTATTTCTAAGTAGTGTGTTACGAATTGAAGCCCATCAGTAAGGAAATTTATTATGGGATATAATCAATGTCCTTAGCACCCACCACAGAACATGAAGTCATCAGTGAAAAGCAAATGTAGAAACACCCTATGAACTATTTGAAAGCAAGGATGGAGCAGGACAAGAAGGGACATTCATGGTAGGAACAGCATATCATTTCAATGGAAGATCTTCTGTTTTGTGTGTATTCCAAAAGCTGGTCACACAACATCATAATGGTGTTTTTGTATTCTGGAAAAAGCAGTGAGTCGTTGTGGATGGCATTGCACTGTGTCTTGGGGCTGTGCTGATATAGAGAAAATGGTAACCTCTCTAGACCTCAACTAAATTAAACTAGGGAGCTTTGTATGTAATCATGTTGACAATTGAAAAAAAAATACTTGCAAATACTGTCAAGCTCAGTAAATGGTCTTTGGAAGGAGAGATAACTTTTATCTCAATACTGGGTTGATACAAATTATTTTTTCTACAGTAGTAATAGAAAGTGTGTCACTTAAAAGTTGTTGTTTCATACTAAATAAATTAATATATGACTGTCTTCATACCCAAACATATACACTCTATACTTGCTTAAAACACATAATTTTTAGAGTACTGTGGGCCTGGTATTCATGGTCTGTTAAACAGGCACACAATATTTAAGGGAGAAAATAACTATTGTGTCATGATAGCTTCCTGTAAAAGGGAATGGGAAATAGCCTTAAATGCAATTTCAGGCAACATAAGTATACAGACAGAGAATAATCTTCTATATCTGTTTTCCTCTTTTCCGGGGTCCAAATTACACATATCCTCAGATGGAAGAAGAACTATATATGGAGGCAAGGAATTGAGCAGAAGGAAGTAATTATTCCTTCTGGCCTGCTAGCTATTTTCTCTACTCTATCCCTTCAGAGATGTTACAATATTAAGAAATAAAATTAGTTTTTTTTAAAATAAATCAGTTCTGTATTTTTCTTTAAGCTGTTTATGTAAACTTGATGTTCCAATTATCATTATAATCATTTGTAGAAAATATGTCACTTTTTATATTCTAATAACTATTGTGATAGTACATTTAAAGAAGCGCAATTGCCTGCTAATTTTTCTTTATATAGTTGAGAATTAGTTGATCCTTACAGATAAGAAAATACAACTTCCACTTTATATCAGTTGGCATACAATAATCTATGGCTTTTAGCTCTCCTTTACTTAAATTCATGTCATCTTTGGCCTAATATGAAAACCTCCCCACAAGTGAAAAGTATCACCTGCCCATTCACTGCTGGGCCTATTCAAAAAAGAGAAGAGAAAGAGTAAAGGACAGTCAGAAATAATTAATGGAAAGTAGGAAAGAAGAGAAAGAAAAGCCTCATGCCACAAAATATTGGCTTTTGGCTTAATTGCCAAAATATCATCACTGATATTTATGCATTTATGTATTGCTGTTACAGAAATATTCTTTGTTCCCACTAAGTAAACCAGACCAACTAATCAACTCCACAGAAAGAACAAACCTACTTTTATTAAAATCAGATATATTGTAATAAAGGAATTTATCAAATGTGATTGAGATGTATCTTTTTTATACTTATGTAAATCAGACTGATGTCTGCCTGAATCTCTTTTATTTAATTTCTGACTGTTGTGGATGTAATGTATGCTTCACCCCTCATTACTTTGATATATATATCTATCAAGGTCATATTCTTTACTTTTTACATCTGCTTTTTCTCTTGGCGCTCAAAACAGCTGGCATGGAGAGAGGTTCACTAATTTTACAGTATACCCACAGCAAGAACTCTGTAAAGAAGCTTGCATTTAGAGATAATTGCTCCAAAGCCATCTAGTAAACCCTGTGATTAAGCCTTCCCAGCCCTCATTTAACACATCAACCACTATACTACATAGTCTCTCAGAGAGAATTCCTGATTTTGGCTATAACAAATTTAAGCTCTGAAGATTCTTTCTGGTACATTCCCACTGGTTCTCACCATCCAAAACAAAAGGCAGAATAGTGAACAAAATATCTTCTTTAACTTTCTCTTCCTCAGTGCCAACATTTGTTCATAACAAAGGCTTGCTGTATCATCAGATAACTAGATGAGATTCAGTTTGTCTGTCCCATGGATCAACCTTATCAGAACCAATGCCTGTGGCACTAATTATATGCACAATATAATTTGAAGATTTAAAAATTGTGTCCTGGAATAATCTTGCTTTCATATTATCTTGAGGTGCTTTAATCTGCAATACTGCCCTTAAGCTGTAAATTTTTCCTGACTGTTTGTGAGGCTGGACATATGACGTTGACTGCACAATGACTGAAAACCAGTATTGATACAATACAAATTGCAACCTTCAGCTCTTCATTACACTTAGAACACAGATTAGATTGCCCTTAATTTTAGGAATAAATGAAGTTAATATTCTAACAGGTTTATCCTCTTTATGTGAGCATTTGTTTCTCACAAGAAAAACTGCCTCTCATGCTCCTAAATCCTAGCTATTAACTAGTTGTATATTCATACAGTACATATAGTCTCGCTATAAAAGAAAATTCTCAAACATTATTTTTTTTGCATGTAACTTCCTCAATGTTTTCTAGAATAGCACCATTCATAGTTTATCAATATAAATTAATACAAACTATAAAAATATTTTAATAAAATATTAAAAATAGTATTTTTTACAATCACGTCATAACATTCTATTGGTATTAGTATTTTTCAAAGCATAACACAGATGTCTTCAAATGCATTGGGCTTGATGGAATGCTTGAAATGTATTTATGCCTCTTTTTATATTAATTTACAGAGCATGGATGGCCTTGGAACATTACAGTCAGCAATTGTCCTATTTTAAGTAGAAAGAATAAGCACTGATTGACTACAAGCTCAGACTCAGCAGTGATTGGCTGAAGGTGCTCTCTAAGAGTTCCAGATTCACAAGTATATAGACAACACTATGCTGAAAGTGCATAAAATTAACAGATGGTGAGGATAATGTGGAGAAATTGTGGGTTGCTTTTAAAGTACGCTGGGAGTCATTAGCAAATAGAAAGGCTGATGGTGTGGCAGATCTCACTACAATTTCATTTGGCACATTTTACTATCTTTTGCAATGATCCAGGAAGTCATATCACATCTCATTTAATTCTTTCTTGTAGCTGCTTCTTAATTCATGGCACATTTTTCCAGGGACTAGTTTCTTTTTAATGCAAGGACAAGAAACTCAGAAACTGAAAACAATAATTTTCAAAAGAATTGTTCATCAATAGACTAAAGTGGGGGTAAATAAGCATAAAAATATAATAAAGGATAGTGATATGGGTACTTGCCAAAGGTCAAGAAACATGCACATTAAAAATTCTGTTCATATTGCTGAGCATGACTGCCTTCTCATTGTTACTGAGTAAATGTTTAAAATAATGTGACAGTAGTTATGTATAGTGTAGTGCAGTATAATGTGTAGTTAATAACGTAAAATGCAACAGAGTAAATGGGGTCTTATTGCAATTCACTCCATTTGAATATTTCCAAACCACTTAAAATAATGCAAATACGCTTAAAGGTGAAAAACTTAATCTCTCTATGATTAAACTATTTTTTCCTTTCCTTTCAATGTCCTGGATTCATGTCCAACCATGGCTAAGAAGCACATCTTATAGTGAGGAAACAATAATGATGTGGTATTATTAGGTAATCAGAATGAATGTAGTCACCTCAAATTCTTTATAATGTAATGACCCAATTACATTCATTGAAATAATTAAGGCAATGTAATTCTATATGGTAAATCATCCTTATAAGAATTCCATGAATCTCTGTTGATATTAGAACTTAGGAGAACTATTAGAGAAGGGGATGCCAAACTGGCAGCCCACGGGCCAAATGCGTCATCTGCAGACCATGCCAACTCCAAACCCACAAATGGGAAAAACATCACAAAACATCACGTGAGGGCAACATGATACTGCAGGTTTGACACCCATGTGTTGTGGCCCAGCAGGAGCCGTTGGAGCTGCCACCAGACTCCAACAGCGAGGGGCCCTATGAGTCGACTCTGGAGGATGTGGAGGGTTCCGATTCCGAGCAGGGTGCAGAGAAGCTGGTTGGCCACCAGGAGATGCCTAAGCCTTGGACCAGTGGGGAGGAGACAAGGGAGTGTGATCGTGATGTCATGCATTGAAGCAGTGGGGAGGAGACAAGGGAGTTGTTCCTGGATGCCCCGCAACGGAGAGCTAATAGGCGTAAGGAACAGTTACACAGTTACAGGAGATAATTGCCCTCAGCTGGTGGTAATTAGGCTCCTCTCAAGACTATAAAAGGAACGATTGTGCACACGCCCTTTGCAGGAGTCAATATATTCACTTGAGCTGGAGAACTCTTGGGGCTAGCTTGGCAGGTTGGATTGCTGCCAAGGTTAGTCTGTGCTGGATTGCTGCCAAGGTCCTGTCTGTGTGTTAATAAATCCTGGAAGTATCTTTGTCTCAGCGTGCTTTGGTGTAGGACAAGGGGGGTCAGAACACCCATGTATTAGAGTAATTCTGAGAATGTGATATAAAGCTTGTAAAAAAATAAATTTTTTTTAAGGAAATAAATCCTGTGTCTACATTACCCCCAAAATAAGAAGAGTCTTTTTTTCTTTTGACCCCCAAAATAAGCATTTGACCTTATTTTCAGGGAGGTCTTATTATTTTTGAGGTACAGGAGGCGGTGAGCATTGTCACCTCATGGTTGCTGCTGTGTTGCAATATTTTTGGCGAGGGCTTATTTTCAGGGGAGGAATTGTTTTAGCACATGCACTTTAAAGCCCAATTGGGCTTATTATCCGGAGAGGTCTTATTTTCAGGGAAACAAGATACTACACCCTATAATCTTCTAATGTCAGGGATGGATTTGTTGGTTTTAAAAATGTATACTTAAAATTTGCTTGTAAGCAAAATTACTTTCTCAAAGCAAAATACAAAAAGAGAAATGTTTAGAGAAAATTACTTGTAGACAGATGACATCCATCTGTCTTCTCTTCTGGCATTAATCAGAAATAGCCTTAAAAGTCATGTTGGAGGAGGAAAGATAAGGCACAGATTGAGTTGAAGGAAGGTCTAAATACCTGGGGTCCTTACATTTTAGAGAAATGCTTCACAATTCAAAACAAATGTTTTTTCACATACATGTGGATATATAACTGAGCAAACTATTAGCAAAATATATCAAAACAAAAATCATTAGCATATGATCTTCACTATTTGATGTTTTACTGATACTTTCAGACTGGTAAAAGACGAAGTTTACCACTCTTTATTGAGAAACTTGAGAAATATTGAATTTTCTGCATCTTATCTCTACCCACTGCCTTAACAAAAGTATACTGAATATTATAAAGCTTATTTATTCTATATTTTTTTCTTAATGAAGCGATTGCCCCACAATTTTGGATTTTTGTTTTCTTATCCTGCAGTGACATATTTGTTCTGGATCTATTGAATTTATTTATTTATTTCCATTTATACGCTACTTATCCCACTATCCAAACCAATTTTGGACATCATATTGGGGTACAATATGATTTTGTTTGCATATTTCCATTCAAATACTGCATTTGATGATGATCAATACAACAAGCATATGATTGTCAGAGCACTTATTTATATTCCATAGAAGCACTTAAGCAACAAATTAGTGTTCCTTGAGAAAGTTATTTCCTGGCAGCAGAAGAGAGATTTCATTATCTCTTACATAGAACTGATATATTTTTAGTCTGAGAACACTGAAATACCAGTTGTAGGAATAAATTCATCTATTAAGACAACTGGTTGGGCTGCAATTGGGATATGGAACGAATTATGGTATTTGATGATGCTGTACTTGCAAAGGAACCTTATTGATGTACTAATGGCATAAATACATCCTTGTATAATACCTAACTTTCTAAATATTCAGTTTAGCTCAGAAATTTTTATAATTTATTTCTAAATAAATTAAATAAATATAATTTATTTCTAAATAAATTAAATAAATATAATAATATTACAAAATGAGAAAAACATGTTTCCAGATCCAGAAAGGAGTTACTAATTAAAACAGCCAATATTTAGTCAATGAATCTTTACATATAAATATTATTAATATATTACAATACCATAAATAGAAGTCCAATGAGAGACTCCATTTGTTGACAGCACAACTGTGTGTGGGTGTATGTGTGTATATATATATAGTGTCACAACCCCTGGTATGCCCCAATTATGGGAGGAAGCTAACTGCTTCCATTCTCGGTCCATCGGCTCGTCACAAGAGACCATCCAGACAGAAAGCCCAATATTTTACTGTTGCCTTTTTACACAAATACTATATATACAGTGTATACACACACACACACACACACACACACACACACACACACACACACACACACATATACATGCATACATACTTGTTCCAAACAGAACAAATGTAATAATTAGTGTCCCAAAGGCGCTTCTTCAAAAGGCAACTGAGCATTGATTTTCCTTGGAGACATTTCCCATCTCACTCAAGTAGCTTTTTCAGTTCTGACTGAATGGTGAGAATGGAAAGATTTATATTCTTCACAGTCATCTGGTCATGAGGTTTCCTTCTGAGAGTTATTGAGGCCAGTTGGACTTTATCTGTGGCCAGAGAGTCTTCTGAATAATGCAAATTGGTGTGGAACTTTCTTAGAAATATTGAAAGAACTTGTTGTAAAGGACTGTCTTGGCCTGATGGGTTTGTTCTCCTATGTTGTGCCACGCATTTGTGAAGTGGTTATTTTGTTTCTTCAATGTATAGATCTGTACAATTGTTCAATTTGTCTGTGTGTTTTATGCACGGGGTGGACAAGCTGCTACCATAGTGTATTTTTGTATTTAAAGTGTGTATGCATATTGTGTTGGTTGAAAATCCTCCTGAGCTTTTCAGATATTCCTGCAATGTATGGAATGAAAGTGTTGCTCTGTTTGCTTCTTTGTCTGTTATAGAGGAGCTCCTACTGAGTCGTTTTTTGCATTTGACTAAAGCCCAGTTGGGACAACCACAAGTTCTGAGGATTTCCTTGGTGTGTTTTAGGTTTTTTTCTTTTCCATCTTTGCTGGTTGAAGCTTCTCGGATGAAAAACAAAATGTCTCCAAGGGAAAATGTCCTGTTGCCTCTTGAAAAACACTTTTGGAATAATGATGACCTGGTTGCCTGAGAATTTCCGTAGATGTAATAGTGACCTGTGAAAGAAAATGTCTGTTTTGGATTTCTTAACATTTGCTGAGATCCATGATCATACACTAAGACCAGATATTTTAAGAATATTTTTGAAACCGCAAAACTGTTTAGTTTGGTGGTAATAGTGCCTCTGATAGAAGGTCCATACCGAGAGTGGTAAGGACAGCTGAGAAGATTATAGGAAGCTCACTTCCCATTATTCAGGATACTGCTTATAAGTGCTATGTGCTTAGTGATTGAAGCATTGTTAGAGACCATGCACACCTACTTGACAGTCTGTTTCTGCTGCTCCCTTCTGGGAGGAGGTTTTGAAGTAGGAGTACTAGATTATGTAACAGCTTGCTTCCTTATGCCATCCATCTTGTAAATTCACAGTATTCATGCATGCATGCATACACACACATTCAAACTAAACTGATTTTTCTCTGTGTCATGTGTGGGTATGTGGTATATGTATAATGGTTATCTTTTGAGAACTGAATGCAACAGATTTTCATTTTAATGTATGTTCATGACTGCACATTTACAGTGATAATAAAGTTTCTATTCTATTCTATTCTATTCTATTCTACTCTATTCTACTCTATTCTATCCTTAGATGACATAGGCATATAAAATGGGGTTTTTACTAAGGTTGTGAAAATATATAACTTTTTATTTCTCTTTGGTTTACAGGAATCACAAGAAAAACAACAGGGCCACTTTTGTTGGGGAAAGAAAGGGCTTTTGCGGGCCTTAGTGCTGCCATTCAGTGGCATGAAAAGAAAGTTGCAGCTTGCACAAGTGCCAATTAGAGCTAATTAGAAGCTGATGTCCTGACTTGGCACAAACATGCTTATAAGAGCTCCCTTTGATTTTGTTAGAGGAAAAAGGAGGTTGCTCTTCTCGTTTGCTTTACACCAGCCCTGAAGACGGAGAAGTTGAAAAAGCCAGAGCTTTGCAACTCACAGAAACCCAAGCAAAATAACATTTCTCTGCTTCTGCCAGATTGAAATGGGGCAAACGATTTCCTTTTAATTAACCATGTTCAAACCTATTCATTAATACACCATATGTATCAGAATATCCCATCACCCGTTCCTTTTCATGCCCTTCATGAAATGTTTCATGTATCAAACATGTCCCTTGCTTGAAACAAAACTCTCTTCATTATAGAAATCTCACTTGACCCTTTGTTCATAGCAGTCTGGCTGTTTCTTTCTTTCTTTTTCTTGCGGTGAATGTTGTGGACTTGCCTGCTCTTTTGTAGGAGCAAAGAAAGTTATCTTCAAGCAAGTCAACTAGTGCCCTTCTACTTTTCTTATGATTGTTTCCTGAAGCTGACCATGATACTACCAAGGGTCACACATACATAAATAAATGAACGAACGAACGAACGAATGAATGAATAAATAATCCACTGGAGTAGAGTTCTTTTGTTCAGAGGGAAAACTGAAGAAAATTTACATAATATAGCATTTCATTTACTGAACTTCAATGCCATAAGCAGCCTGAGGTGATTGATAGTATAAGAGTAAACTCCTATTTGAATTTATCTCTTTTGTCTGATGGCATTCTTGCAATTCTTCACTAAAAGAGATTGATCTTTTTCATGCTAGCATCCTGGCTCGAGACCAGTCTTCTTTAAGCTAGGTATTTTGCCAACTTACCATCCTTTTTTGAAAAAAGAATACATGAAAAGCAGTCTTGCTACAGTGAGCTTTTATTTCTTACATGAATGCACTCAGGATTGGTGTTTCTTATTATGTGCTTTCTGCTTTGTGTTGTGTTAATTAATTATCTGCTCTTTTGTTCAATTTTAATACATGCTCATTGTTAATTATTTCCTTTGTATCCCCTTGAAGAGAAAAGTAGGATACAAATGTTATAATTAATGAATCAAGCAAAGTTTCTTTCCCTCACTATTGTTTTGTTCCCACTGAGAACTGGATAAACATATTATCTAAGCTGTACCATTTCCAGTGTGGATTCACATGGTGGAACTAAAGATGTTTCAGCATTTAATTCATTTTTATTTAACTAGAAGGATCTGCAATTTCATATAATAATGTAAATATAGTGAAGAGGTAAAGGTCTTTGAGCTTGTTGGTATAGGGGGTTTCTGGTCTTATTCTTTGTACGGTACTTTCCAGAGAACAGATCATATGATTGAATATTACCATGTTTGTATCGCAAAAATCTAAATTATCACTAGATGGTAGTAAAGAACTTGAATAGGAATTATGGTGAAAGAGCAATCTGGAGGAAACAAGGACAGCAAGCAAGGACAGACCTCTCTCTCCTCTGACTTTGTAATTCTTCGATCAACTATTGCAAATATGGGTGTAAAACTCAAGTCCTGGGGACCCGATCAGACCAGAGAGATACTTAGATCTGGCCTGTGGGGCTGCCTTGGAAACAAGGAAGGAACGACCTGCGATGCTTCGGCTAGTGAAAATGGAGCTCAAGCGGGCTGTGTATGGTCCTCCCAAGCTCCATTTTCATTGGCAGAGGATTGCAAGAGCTGAAGACAGAGCTCGACAACCTGTTTTCACTGGCAAAGCACTTGGGTGCCACAGGTACCCCTGACATGAGTGATGTCAAGCTGGTCATGCCCACCCTGGCCACGCTCATCCTGGCCCCTGGAGGTGAAACACAACCTTGATGCAGCCCTCAATGACATCAAGTTTGACACCCCTGAACTATAGCAACAGAAAATGGCTCAGTATTTTTTCCTAGTGATTTAACTCTCTTCTTCTTCTTGTCTCTCTTCCCATTCCTCCTATGTACCATAACTGGGCTGCAAATATTCAGATGACCATTAGACCATTAGAAAAAACTGTATTGCTTTGCTTCTTTCTAATTGCTATCTTTAAATGTAGAAATAAACAATATTTTTCAAAATAGTAAAAGTTTACAAGCCACGAAGACCTAGTTGTTCCGGCAGGCCTGGGGCTGATGAATTTCCAGCCCCACTTGAATCGTTATGACTGTTGTTGTTTCTACTCTGCCTGTCTTTTGTCTTATTGTATCCCCCCCACCTTCCTCTGGTTGTTAGCCGCCCCGAGTCCCTCAGGAGTGGGGTGGCATACAAATTAAATAAACATAAACATAAACATACAAAACAAACATTGAAAAATGGAGAGTAAGAAAAGAGAAAAGGGGGTGTGGTTGTTTAGTAATTGTCCTGAATTGTGCCGCCCAGTTATAAATAAGGATAACATAAAGTGTTTAAGGCAGTTGGAGGAAGGTGTTATGAATGCAGAATGCAGAAGAAATTCTTTAGATAGTTAAGCCGGCTTGTGTTCATGGAAAGAAGATACAGCCAGATGACCTTTAGATCCTTTAAAACAGGGTGGTTCCATTTAAAAGATTTGTCTTGGAGCCCAGAATCCTTTATCTAGACTCCTGACTTCAGGATTAATGCTTGTTCAATTCAACTTAAAGCAAATAAAGAATTGAATACACAGTTTTATATTTTACATTAAAATGCAGGTACATTGTGTATGTTCACCTTCACATATATTTTGTAATAAATGTTAAATATTGTGATTTGTCATTTTTTGGGAGGGGGATGGGATAGTATTTAGAAACTGATGTTGAGATTTGACCAAATGAATTAACATTTGGGTTGGGGGTGGGGAGAAAAAATGGAAGGACTGAAAATAGACTATCTACTCCTAGATTGGATACTATGTACCTCCCTTACTCCTTCCCTCTCTCCACTCCTACAAGTAAGAAGGAATTGAACTTCAGAATTTTTGTATAAAAAGTGTTTTTTTTTAATTCAGTGATAAAATTCAATTTTTTTACTACCAGTTCTGTAGGTGTGGCTTGGTGGGTGTGGCAGGGGAAGGATACTGCAAAATCCCCATTCCTTCCCCACTGTGGGACCAGCCAGAGGTGGTATTTGCCGGTTCTCCGAACTACTCAAAATCAGAATTTGCTGAATTTCACCCCTGCCTATGGTCCTTCACCAGTATTTCTGATTATCCTTGAACTCTGTTGCATTTGATTTACCCATACTTAAAAAGTACAAAGACCAACATAGGGACAACAACAATTAAAAAAACAATATGATAAGAGTTCAGGTATCGTTATAACTTTAAATATTTTCTGATATTATTGATATTATTAGTTTCATCTAAGTGTTTTCAACTTCGGCAGTTTATAACTGAAAGAAAGATGGGTTTATTAAAATCAAAGGATCTAAGAACAATCATAACAATAAAGAAAGAAAATTACATACATTTTGACTTTTCACAGGAAACACATCATTCAGAAATTAGTTTCTTTCTGCATTTAATCAATGCAGCCAAAAATGTGGCTACTATCAGAGTGGCATAGGGTGAAAACATTTTGGATTTTTTTAACTCCCAGAATTCCAGCCACATCTGGGGAATTCAGGATATTGAAATACACACTGGGAACCACTAACCTAAATCAGAAAGAAAGGGATTGAGTGCTGACCTGTACTAGGAATGAGTCCGGTATTGTTAAAAATAAATGATGGCAGTGTAATCCATATACAGGAAATCTTTAGTTAGCAATGGTATTTGGGACAAATCAGAAATTCTGTTGCTCAAATGAACATTGTGGTGTGATGTCATGTGACCATGTTAGGCACACCCAGACAGTTGTTAGGTATGAGATAATGAAAACCTCTATTTTCTGGCTTTTCCAATTATTTTGCTTTTCCGAAGCTGGTAGTGAAGATTGCAAAAGGCAATCCCATAACTGTGGGATAGAGTCGTCAGTGTTATAATTGCAAGCCTATGCAGGGAAGCTCTGATGACAATAATTGTAAAGATCCATTGTAGATTAAGCTTGTTTAGTTCAAATGGTCATTGTGGTCACTGAATGAAGACTATCTGTATGAGAATTTCCAGCAATCTGCAAGATCAACCAATGTTTTTTGAATGGAACATCCACTTCTTAGAATACTGACTGACCTCTCAATTCTATGAACATTGGTGTAAAAATTAATGTTATGTGAAGGCACAAACATGAAAGAAATATGACCTTATGATAAGAATTATTGTAAAATGAGGTTATTGCATTGGTGCATTCAGACATCATAAAACTGACATAGATCTCATTTGTTTCCAGGAAAATGTCTGGAACAATAGGCACTATAGTGATAGCAAACAGATATATCTTTATCTACTTACCATGCTCCCTGTATATGATCACAGCCCAGGTTAGATGGCAGATCCTAGATAACCACAGCTAACTTTCAACCTAACTTTCAAAACCAAAGCAAAATCACACATGAATAGTTCTTGGTTGAGAGAGCTAGGAAACTAGATTAGAAAACTGGAAAAATCTCAGAAGAAGGCGCTGATAGAAGAATGCCATTTTTTATTCTTGCTAAGAAAGCTAAATGAATAAGCCCAATAAGTTTATTCAAACAAGACAAATATATTTACTTTTTAATGAGTTGCCACTGTCTTTAAAATGGAAAGAAATATTCTTCAGTCTAGATCAGGGGTGTCAAACTTGATTTCATCAAGGGTTTGACCTCTGTGGGCCAGGGTGGATGTGGCCTGGATGGGTATGGCCAGAATGGGTGTGGCCAGGTGAGCATGGCCAGCTCAATATCACTCGGGGGTGCCTGTGGGGATCCCAAGTGCTCTGCCAGTGAAAACAGGCTCCCAAGCTCTGTTTTTGGCTCCCATGGCCTCCTACAACCCTCTGCCAGGGTCGTATGCAGCTCTCCAAGCTCTGTTTTCACTGGCAGAAATACTATGGGTCACTCCTTCACTATTTCCATGGCAGCAGCATGGGCCAGTCTTAAGATCCAGGCCCCGGGCCTTGAGTTTGACCCCTGGTCTAGATATTTCATTGGGATTGGGCGGCCTATAAATCTTATAAATAAATAAATAAATTCTATATCATAACAAATACAGATTATCTGTTCTTTTTATATAAAATTAGAATATAACAGAATAACAGAGTTGGAAGGGACCTTGGAGGTCTTCTAGCCCAACTCCTTGCTCAAACAGGAAATCCTATACAATTGTAGACAAATGGTTGTCCAATCTCTTCTTAAATATCTCAGTAATGGATCACCCACAACTTCTGAGGCATTAATCCACTGATTAATGTTTTTCTCACTGCCAGAAAGTTTCTCCTTAGTTCTAGGTTGGTTCTCTCCTTCATTAGTTTCAATTAGCTTTGAATTAACTTGATTAGATGAATATCCTTTAATAGTCTCTCCTCTATTTGCTATTAATTTAGTATGTTTCAACTCTTCATTGCAATTTAGCTTTTTTTGTAACTTAACTGTTAAAAAGTGAAAAGGATATAACAAAGTTGGACATTTAAATAAGAAGATTGTGGCAAAAATGTTTCAGAAGCCTTCCTATGTACTGATGGTTCTCCATTGGTTGATAGCATTTTTGTTCTGGAGAAAAATACCTTTTTCCCAGTAGCAGATCCTCACTGATTTTGGCTTATCCCAGAAAGCTAAGCAAGATCAGATTTGATTAATATTTTGTGCTATTAGTAATTCAGAGCTGTCATTCCTGTTTCACAGCCCTGTCTGGTCATTTCCCAAGTACTTTGTCATTTTAGATCTTTACCTGTGTAGGAGGTAGTCTTTTCCCCAAATACTTGAGCTTTTCCCTTCCTTGCCATTATTAATTTAAGATTGTTCATTTAGTAGTGCTTCTCTGCATGAATCCCAAGGGACAATTTTGTCATGATGAATTAAAAAGAATTCAGCTTCTAATTAAGTAGACAATATATCCCTTACACAGTCCTTGCTAGACATTACTTATCTGAATAACATACTTCACAGGAATACAAGTTGCTTCAACAGTGCTGCACTTGAGAGAAGATACATTTGTAAGGACCGTTAACTGTGGACAACCTTTGAAGCAATTTCTCCTGACAGGCCAGGGGTAATTAGGCATAACTTGTGGATATGTCACTCCTTTACTTATTGGTCCTGTTTGTATGACACACTTAAGCTCGATAACTGACAAGAACTGGGTCAGAATCAGGGCCTCATTAACTCCAGAGCTGCCAGTTAATTGCAGAGTTATTTATCTAACCTTGCTAATATGAGCCTGCAAATCTAAAAGGAACTTAATTCTTTAAGCATCTTATGATATAGTGCCACAGAATTATAGCAAACATAAAGACAAGGTTTGTTTTGACTGATTTTCTTTGTCTGCCTTTTTTAAAAATGGTGTCTTCGAGTCAGTTTTTTTAAAAAACTCCTGGCTACTTCTTGTATAGTTATATTCCTGTAGTTTTCTTGGCAAAGTTGTAAGTAATGGTGTCCGTTGTTTTTTAGGTCTGATGCAAGATCACCCAGTCTTTGTGCCTAAAATAGGACTGGAATTTACATTCGCCCAGCTTCTAGTCTGGTGCCTTAACAACTACACCAAATAGGTTCTCCTGGTGCTTTTATCTGCTATCTTGACTAGAAAAGATAAATGAACAGCAGACTTTAAATGTGTGGGACCTCTTTAAGTGGCTTATTGTTGTTGTTGTTGTTGTTAGTTGTGAAGTTGTGTCTGGCCCACTGCGACCCTATAGACAATGTTCTCCCGGCCTTCGTGTCCTCTGCCATCTCTGGAAACCATTTAAGTCACACCTACTGCTTCAGTGACTCCATCCAGCCACCTCATACTCTCTCGTCCCCTTCTTCTCTTGCCCTCAATCTTTCCAAGCATTTGTCTCTTCTCCAGTCCTTCTTTCTCATTAGGTGGCCAATGTATTTGAGTTTCATCTTCAGGATCTGGCCTTGTAAAGAGCAGTCAGAGTTGATCTCCTTTAGGACTGACCAGTTTGATTATCTTGCAGTCCAAGGGGATTGCATTCTTCATCTGGGGAAAGACAAAGAGTTTTCCATGATGGAGGATTTATTATAAATATAGCAGACGTGAGGTGTTCACGGTTCAGCCTCAATCAGGTGAATCGGTAGTAGTGGTGGCGGGAGGCTCTGCCCACCCACCTCGAAGCTTCTGCACATGCAGAAGTATCACACGCACGCTGGAGTGAGCATGGGAGCATACCCGAACTGGTAGTAGAAAAATTGGCAACTCACCTCTGAAACATAGACAAAGCTAAATTGTTTTGTTTATTGACTGAAGACAATGTTGGTTTGAAAACTGTTCTAATCAAATATGGATGCTACAGTTCGAAGCACTGTCAAGCTGCAACAAGAGAAGCGAGAAGACAACCCAAGGCACAAAAATAACTTTAGTATTTAGCATTTATTTATTTACTTTGGGCAAAGTACAGTGGTATACAAATCAAAATATAATTTGACCAATAGAATTTAAAATACCAAATTAAGTATTAAGAACATAATAGTAAAGCTTACTAGGATAGAACAATTGGATAGTTTGCCCCTGAAATATGATTGCTATAGGATTTCATCTATAAACTCAGAATAATAATAAGAATGGGCAATGATAGTAAGAATGGAAAAGTTTATATATTTAATAAATAAATAAAAGTACAATATTATTTATTAGACCAAGACAACTTTCAAAAGACCTAATAACAGATTGCCTTATTTAAAATTACAAAATAATTACAAAAAACAGCGCCATAAAAGGAGATAGGTAATAAAATACTAAAATTAAACATAATGAAGTAAATTGGTGTAATAAAAGGAAAGTAAAACTGATATATTATGCTTCCTTGAAGTAGAACTTGGGATCACCTTAATTGTAACAGTTGTTACATTCAGTTGTAGCTCATGTGCAAAATCTAAATATGCCACCTTTATTCCTAGTCAGCTAAGATGCAGTTGGGATAATTGGCCTGCATCCTGTTTCAATCGCATGTTTTGAAGATTTCTATTAAAAAGGGCAACAAAGCAACATATATACAGTGTTTATATTTCCCTCTTATCTTCTACCAAGCATTTTGAGGGAATTAAAACAATGGTGATTGGGAAAAAGTTCTGTTAAAATGAATAAAATTTAATTCTATATATATCCACATTAGTCACCTAAAATGAATTATTTATGCTTTGTATAACCACACCTGTGCTATTTGGTGAACATATTACACCACACAACTTGGACTTTATGTTAGCCATTGGGTTCCTGTTTCATTTCCTTGTTTCCTTGTATGTCGGCTTCTAAAACAGCAATTTGATATGAAACTCGCTCAGTTTCACTCCCACCCACCACTTCCACTGTGTGCTACTTTAGGTCTCTCTAGAGAAATAAAGGAGTTGTTTTGCACATTTCTCATTATAGGAATCTAATGAGAATGCTAATTAGCCTCATGAATTTGTAGTTCTCAAACTTTACAGTTGTTCCAGCACTTCTCAGTCACATTTTTGGAGAGAGACAGAGAGACAGAGAGAGACAGAGACAGAGACAGAGAGAAAGAAAGAAAAGAAGGAATTATAAAGGAGGACTCAGTTTGTCTTTGAATCTATTTTTCCCAACACCAATATAATTGAAGTTGGAGACTGGCTATACTTTTATAGTGACACTATACATGCTTCCAAAGAATACACAGCCAAACATTTCATGTTTCTATAGTTATGTTCGGGTAGTAGAGACTGTGTGTTGGACAGGTGCAACCATTTTTCCGTGTTCATTGCATTTACATTCTGCTGCAATGAATTCAAAGGTTGGGTGATGAAATACATCATGTAATCTGAAATGAATGTGTTATTTTACATTGTAAAATGTTCAAAGGTGGGCTTTTGGGTATTTAGAGTGTCTTTGATCAACCTCTCAAAATGGTACAGGGCAAAAAGAAATTGAGTTAAGATAGTATCAGAGATTTCAACTTCTTAAAATACATGTTAAACCTGATGTTATTTTTCTTGGTATAACAGATAAAGAAGTCCCTGAGGATTTTATTCTGCTAGTCATTACCAACTCTAGGGGACAGTGTTTATATCCATTTAGAAGCCATTGAGCCAGCATTGACTGAAGACATTTCTATTGTCATGTGGTCAGCAAATGTCACAAAGAGATGTTACTTTTTCATCCAAGTGGCACCTATTTATCTACTTATTTATCTATTTATTTATTTTTATTTCTCTTCATGTATTCCAGGGGAATTTGGTGCTCATAGTGTCTCAGCTATAACAGTTATGGAAATTATGGGGTTTCATATGGAAACCAAAGTGAGGGTAGCTAATTCACTTTACTTAATATTTGTAATTAAAAATGGCATTTGTTTATAAAATTTCAACACATCTCTCTAACTGTACATGATCATGTGAAATTATATTTCTAAGAAGTATTTTGGAGCCATAACTTTCTTAAGAAGACATATGAGGTAACTTAAAATAGAGGAGTTGGCTTCAGTTTAAAGATATTATATACAGATAGTCCTCGACGTATGACCACAATTGAACCCAAAGTTTATTTTGCTGACTTTAGCCCTGCTTTCATGACTTTTTTGAGTTTTTTGTGGAGTGACATTGCTCAAGCATTGCTGAATCATCTTGCGAATTTTGCTGCGCCATCTGTGGCGAAAGGGGGGCTGGGACTACCTGACCACCGAGACCGAGGGGACCTGCTGGAGCCTGGAAGAGCTAGCTGAGACTGTCTTGGCTACCGTGGAGACGGCTATCGGAGACTGTTTTGGGGGGACCCGACCCCCTTGGCTGTTTGATGCCTCCATCCGCTGTCTGTGCTGCTGCAGGGTCAGGCTAGGGACAGGGTAGGGTTAGATTAGAATTATAGGGTGGGGATAGTTTAGTTTAAGATTAGGATTAAGGTTAGGGTTAAGGTGGGGGTGGAGTTGCTAGCCTGACGGCCTACCAGCTGGCTGCCTCCACTGGGAGTGTTACGGTACAGCTGGGAGCGGGGTTTTTTCCTCCGTCCTTTATTGTGGGGTTTCCCTGGCTCCCGTGTGTCCTTTTGTTCCAGGGGGGGGTGTTGCTGGCCTGCCGTCGCCTATGTCTGGCTCCACAACTTTCGCTATTATATTCACCGCCTGTGGCCTACTTTCCTCCCAGACATTTCCTGGCCTTTCTCTCTGGATCATCGTTGGGGAGCAAATTGGGGCCTATGATTTTACTGCCATGCTGGGCTGCCTATTCATCCCCCCACTGACTTTCTACAGTAATGAGAGAGAAGACTGGAAGTGGGACTCTCTCTTTATTATTATCATCGTATGTCTCTTTTATTACTCCCTGGACCTCAGGTGTTCGTGTGGGAGGTCTTGGACACTACTCCCTCCTTGGCTTTTTCGGACTATATTCGATCAATTGCTATATTGCACGATTTTTATAATTTTTATAAATTTGTAATTTTTGTAATTTTTAATTGTATGGAGATTGTGTGGTATGACTGTGGTTGACTGAATGTTCCCACTTTTACTATGATATTGTTGTTTAACTTGTATGGTGGGGATTGATTGATTCTATGTGTCTGTGTGTATGGTGGGTCGGAAGCATAGCTGGGTACCTCCTGCACTGAGTGCTTTGGCAGAAGTGTTAGGGGGCCCAGGCTTAATTCCAGCCCTTGGATGTGTGTGTCGAAGGTCCTGCTGGTGAATCCGGTGGCCTGGGGAGAGGGTGGAGGAACCATAGATGCGGGAGTGGGCCGGAGCATTGGGGTCATATTGGGGAGGGGCAGATATGACGGGAACTTCAGGGCGAGCCATTACCGGGGAAGGAGGGTTCCCTACGTCAGAGGGATCCCTCCTTCTGGCCCTGTCAGTTCCACTCCAAGGCCAGATGGCACAAGCAGTCAGGACCCTGGTCACAGGTTGTTGTTGCTAAATGCCAGGTGGGGAGGTTCACAAGGCTCCCCTTGTCAAGGACCTAATTTTAGAAGAGGGGGCAGACCTGGCATGTATTACTGAAACCTGGCTGGGCCCGGAGGAAGGAGTCCCCCTCACTGAAATATGCCCAGAGGGTTGCTTCATCAACCGCGACCCCAATTAAGTGGTGGGGGAGTGGCCATTGTTATCCGAAAGTCCTTAGTTCCTTGTAGGATCCTTGCTCCAGGGCTTGTCGGGTGTGAGTCCTTGCTGGTGAAGATGGACCTTCTGGGTCAAGTGGGCTTGTTGTTAATGTACTTGCCTCCCAACAGCGTGACGACAGCCTTCCCCTCGCTTCTCGAGTCAGTAGCTGAGCTGGCAGTTGAGTTCCCCAGACTTATGATACTGGGGGACTTCAATCTGCCTTCGCTTGGCGAACACTCTGATGGAGCGAAGGAGTTCATGGCTTCCATGACAGCCATGGGCTTGATCCAAGTAATCCAGGGCCCGACTCGCTCAGCGGGTCACACACTCGACCTCGTATTTCTCTCGGAGCAGTGGAGTTGTGATCTTGGTTTGAGGGGCAGTGAGATCTTGCCCCTGTCATGGTCGGACCACTTCCTACTGAGGCTCGACTTTCGGAGATCCCCTGCTGTAGGGAGGAGGAACCGATTAGGTGGTTCCACCCAGGCATCTTATGGATCCTCAGGGTTTCCAGACAGAGCTTGGTGTTATGCCTGATACTCTCGCCCGCAGTCCAGTGGAGACCTTAGTTGCATCTGAGGCTCTCCACTGGATTGCGCCTTTACGGCTGATCCGTGGCAGTGGATCCAGGAGGGCTCCTTGGTTCACCGAGGACCTCCGGGAGATGAAGCACCAAAAGAGATGTCTAGAGCGCCGCTGGAGGTCCAGTAAATCCGAGTCAGACTGAGCACTATTAAAAGCTTGCATCGGAGCATATCTTTTGGCAATACGGACAGCTAAGAACACCTATATTGCCGCTCTGAAAGCGTCTGCTGAGTTGCGCCCTGCCGCCTTGTTTAGGGTAACCCGCTCCCTCGTGAATGGGAGGGTTGCGGATAATCCCTTACGAGGTAGAGCGGAGGAGTATGTCCAGTTCCTTGTGGACAAAGTTGCTCGGCTTCGGATAGACCTCCAATTGCGCAGAGCCAGACGAGGTACCGGGGGAGGGTCTTGAGCGACATCTTTGGATTGATTTCCAACTTGTTACTCCTGATGAAGTGGACAAGGCCATGGGAGCGGTGAGTGCCTCCACGTGTGCACTGGACCCGTGCCCCTCCTAGCTGGTCGCAAACAGCAAGGAAGTGATGCAGGGCTGGATCCAGGCAATAGTGAATGTCTCCCTTTGGGAGGGCTTCTTTCCCCCGCCATTGAAGACAGCGGTGGTGAGACCCCTCCTGAAGAAGCCATCTCTGGATCCAGCCATTTTGAATAACTACCGTCCAGTCTCCAACCTCCCCTTTGTTGGGAAGGTTGTTGAGAAAGTGGTAGCCTTTCAGCTCCGATGGTTCTTGGATGAAGCCAGTTATCAGGATCCCTTTCAGTCTGGATTCAGGCCTGGCTTCAGCATGGAAACCGCTTTGGTCACACTGAACGATGATCTCTGGAGAGCCAGGGATGGAGGTCATTCCTCTATCCTAGTGCTTCTTGACTTCTCAGCGGCCTTCGATACCATTGACTATGGTATCCTTCTGCGACGGTTACGAGAGGTGGAGGTGGGAGGCACCAGTTTTCGGTGGTTCTCCTCCTACCTCTTGGACAAGTCACAGTCAGTGTTGGTCGGGGGGCAGAGGTCGACCCCTAGGCCCCTGAAATATGGGGTCCCACAGGGTTCGGTCCTGTCCCCCCTCCTGTTTAACATCTACATGAAACCGTTGGGTGAGATCATTTGGCGGCACGGGATAAAATACCATCAATATGTGGACGATACCCAGTTGTATCTGTCCGCCCCGTGTCAACTCAGTGAAGCGGTTGACGTGAAGTGTCAGTGCCTGGAGGCTGTCAGAGTCTGGATGGGAGTTAACAAGCTTGCGCTCAATCCAGACAAGACCGAGTGGCTTTTGTGTTTTCCTCCCAAATATTTGGCTAGTACTCCATCACTCAGGCTGGGGGGATGAAATTTTATGCCCCTCAGACAGGGTTCGCAATTCGGGAGTCCTCTTGGACTCACAGCTGACCTTAGAACATCATTTGTCAGCTGTGACCAGGGGGGCATTTGCCCAGGTTCGCCTGGTGCACCAATTGCGTCCCTACCTGGACCGGGAGGCACTTGCAACAGTCACTCATGCCCTCGTGACCTCAAGACTGGACTTCTGCAATGCACTCTACATGGGGCAGCCCTTGAAGAGTATTCGGAGACTTCAGCTCATCCAGAATATAGCCGCATGAGCGATTGTTGGTGCACCTCGGTACACCCACGTTACACCTATCCTCCGCGAGTTGCACTGGTTACCGATTGCTCTCCGGATACGCTTCAAGGTGCTAGTTGTCACTTATAAAGCCCTTCATGGTATTGGACCTGGGTACTTGAGACACCGCCTGCTGCCAATTACCTCCCAAAGACCCATTAGATCACACAGAGTAGGCTTCCTCCGGTTCCGTCTACCAGCCAATGTCATCTGGCTACTACCCGGGAGAGGGCCTTCTCTGTGGCAGCTCCGGCCCTTTGGAACAAACTCCCCGCAGAGATTCGGACCCTCACCTCTCTCCAGGCCTTCCGAAAAGCCGTTAAAACCTGGCTGTGTCGCCAGGCCTGGGGTCGATGAGTTCCCTTCTCCTCTCGAATCGTGTGGCTGTTGGTTGTTTTTTAAATGCCCTGTACTTTGTAGGTTTCGTGTTTTTCCCTCCCCCTCCTTCGGGTTTGTGCGCCGCCCTGAGTCCCGTAGGGAATAGGGCGGCATATAAATAAAATGAAACTCAAACTCAAATTTTTCTCACTACAGTTGTTAAGTGAATCACTGCAGTTGTTAAATGAATGGTTATTAAATTAATCAAGCTTCACCATTGATTTTGCTTTTCAGTCAGATTTTGTTGATTGACTAGAGGTCAACTATGCCTAAACTTCAGTCTCCAAGCAGATTAAACACCCATCAACCCAAGATAACCTAGTAGAACTCCACCTTGAAAGAAACAGAAATCCTCTAAGGTTACTGGGTTTATATTAGTAAGGGCAGAACCAACTTCTGCTTACCCAAATATGCTAGCAGGGCCACAACAAAGACCACAAGAAACTATGCCATTGGTTTTGCTTGGCATAAGGTCACAAAAATTGACTCCGGGATAACACTGCAATTGTCATAAATATAAGCCAATTGGCAAGCAACTTAATTTTGATCACATGACCATGGGGATGATGCAATGGTCATAAATGTTATAAGCCACCTTGTTCAGTCCTGTTGTAGCTACAAACAGTCATCAAGTCATTGAGGATTACCTGTATTTCATCCAAACATGAAATAATTAATGGAGAATCACTATATACTAAAAACAATACTTAAAGGCAAAACAATTACATAAACATCTGAATTATACAGATATGATTGATATTTTGGACATGTGCTGTTGTGTTTTTGTATGATTTCTAATCACTTTCATAAACAAACTATAGCATTTTTAAAATAAATCTTTACAGAGATTAGTGTAGAACAATCGGTGAAGAAGTTTCATAGTTGAACTTTAAATTATCTGGATTAATGGAAGTAATTGAACTAAATGAACAGTTAGACTGTAAAATAATGTCTTATAGCCATTTCTGTAATACCTGTGATAGCTAGTCATACAGTCATTAAAATATAATGATTGCTGAAATAAAAAAAGAAATAAGTCAGAAAGTATGAAAAATCCAATGAATAGTAAAAATTAAGCCACTAGATTTTTTTTAAAAAAAAATCAGAAAAGGAAAAAGAGAAAGCAACATAATAAAGCAGAATTCACACTCTTTGTCCAAATTAATATAAAGCAAAGGCAACTGTGAAGAAAACTTTAAATTATTTTTGACATAAATTACCTCTTCCTTTTCAAAACGTGCATTTTTGTATTGAAAAAAAATCACATTAAATAAATGGCTAAACAGACTGCTGATGGATTTCTCTGTATTTAAATTACACAGCAGGTGACATATTTAAGATGGCAGCTTAGAAATGCACCTGTTCCTCAGCCCGCAAATATGCAGTTAATTCAAAGGCAACAAAAACAGACTGGTTGCTCTTTTGTCAACAGGAAAATGATCCTGCTATCTTCCTTTGGCAGGTACAAGATACCCATTATCTTTTTCTTGGTCCCCTTCTCTCTCTCTCTCTTGCTGGAATGGAAGATCAGTAGCACTAGTATTAGTGATGTTCTTTCTTTCAGATACTCACATCAATACCACTCCATCACCAGCTATCCAATTATGGTCTACTAATATGTGCTAAAACTATTATCTTCATGTAATCTACTTTATAACTGTCAACATCTTAATTCCTGGATTATCATTGGCAACATTGCTTTGCTTGTTTTTGAGTCTCTTTATAAAAAAAAGTGACATGAAGTTATGTCATAGATTGAATTTCTTTATTTCATTCATTCATAATACTATCATTATATTATCTCAATGAGCCATGGTGGTGCAATGGTTAGAATAAGAATACAGTACTGCAAGCTACTTCTGCCGACTGCAGGTTGCAGTTAGGCAGTTTGAATCTCACAAGCCTCAAATATAACTCAGCCTTCCATCCTTCCAAGTGGGGTAAAAGGAGGATCCAGATTGTTGGGGGAAATATGCTCGCCCTATATACTGCTTAGAGAGGGGCTGTAAAGCACTATGAGTGGTATATAAGTCTAATTGCTGTTGTTATCTTCCTCTATCTTCCAGGGAGAGGTCCTTATGGACCTTCATTTTCATGCAGTAAGGAGACCTGCAATCCCAAATCTTCTGAAAAATAGTGATGATATTTCTATAATGTGGATGGACTGTAATTTTCATCAATACTCATCAGTGTCTTATTAGGTTTAAGTTATTAAGTTTATTAAGAAAAAATTGAAAGGAACTGAAAAAGATACATACATACATACATATATATATTACATATATATATATATATATATATATATATATATATATATATATATATATATATATATATATATATATATATATATATATATATATATATATATATATATATATAAAGTCACAACCCCTGGTATGCCCAAATATGGGAGTAAGGTCACTACTTCCATTTTCTGTCCATCGGCTCGTCATAAGAGACCATCCAGACAGAAACCCAATATTTTTACTGTTGCCTTTGTTACATTTGTGTTGTGTTTGTGCTGATAAATAAGCCACAGCCTGTGATTTAGTGGTTAATACATCTGCCTAATATGCAATACAGCCCAGGTTCGAATCCCAGTAAGGGTATGGCTAGCTGATGAGAGCTAAATAGTTTGAAATAGATCTATACTAGTCTTCCTTTATTTATTTATCAGCACAAATACAACATATATATATATATATATATATATATATATATATATATATATATATATATATATATATATATATATATAATTTATATTTATATTATTAAAAAATCTAATATATATATATATGTGTGTGTGTGTGTGTGTGTGTGTGTGTGTGTTTTGTTTGTGCTGATAAATAAATAAAGGGAGACTAGTATAGATCTATTTCAAGCTATTTAGCTCTCATCAGCTAGCCACACCCTTACTGGGATTCGAACCTGTGCTGTATTGCATCTTAGGCAAACGTCTTAGCCATCAAGCCACAGGTCTCCTCATTATCAGCTGATATATATATATATATATATATATATATATATATATATATATATATATATATATATACACACACACACACACACACACACACACACACACACACACACACACACACACACACACACATATATATATATATATATATATATATATATATATATATATATATATATATATATATATATATATATATACATTCTTATAGTCTATAAGAAATACCAAAAAGGTTTAGATAGTGGATGTGCCATGATTTGGAAATAGCAGAAGAGAAGAGAAAGAACTGGATAAGTTAACAAAATACAGAAACCTGCAAATAGAAATAGAATAATTGGGGGAGAGGGGTGGAAGCAAAGGTAATACCAATGTGAAGTTCCCAGAAGACGCCTAATTAATTTACGAGCCTCCAGACAAAGTTCAAAAGAAATCCAATCATTTATTAGGATCCACATTCTGGCATAGACTCCTGTGGAGCTGAAACTGCTTTCACTTAATTGCATTTGAACTTTACACACTGTATCTCCTCCCTTCTGTCCTGCGTCATAATTCATATTCTCCAACTAGGCTATAGACATGAGATCTGACTCCGGCGGAAGGCATACATGGAATTTTTCCTTCCATGCCAGCCTGATAATAGTCATGGCAATGCTTTAGAAGTTGACAACCAATAGTAATTTGTGTCTTAGTACAATCCCAAAATAACTGGAGTACCACTTCAATATCACTGCCTTTCACAACTGACAGATGGTGACAAATTCACCATCAGTCAGTTGTGAAAGGCAGCTTTCCTAGAACAGCTTACACCTTGTGATGACACTTTTACATGTCGTCAGGTCTTTGGGAAGGACTTGATAGATCATGGGTATCAATCTCACTGTGTCACGTGGCCATCACATGATGTTTTGTGACATTTTCCCAATTTGTGGAGCTGGGTGGGGGTGCCTACATGTGACACATCCGGCCCTTGGGCCACCAGTTTGATATCCCTATGATAGAAGGATAAAAATTCCAGATACAATCTGGCTAACTGTGGGTCCAATCATAATAATCATAAGATTTATCCTAAACTTGACTTTAGTTGGGAGGAAAAGAAAAAGGCTACTATATTTGTCTCCATAGGGGTGGTGAGTTAATATTTTTTTGCTATAGAAATTAGTCCAGAGCTGTGTGACTGATTGATTGCCTTTGTTTTACTTGGATGGGGTTTAAATTATCAGCATTTTACTGATAAGCAACAAAACATGGAATTTATACCTAATCTCAAACAAGCAAACTCTTTCCATCCTTGGAAGGTTAGTTTATTTGTCAAAATCTCTAGAATATACATCAACCATCTCCAACCAGGTGTACTTCAGAAGTGTTGGATTACATCTTTCATAGCTAGTACAGAGATGCATTTGAAGAGGTGTGTTTCAAAGTCGTGAATATATAATCAGTGGATTAAAGGAAATAGGAAAGCAATCACTGTGTAAATAGATGAGAAATAGCATATTAGCACATATTCCAGTTCTGCTCATGTTAGGGAAATAAAACTTTCATAGTTCCAAGTCAACGATTTCTTTAAAATTAAAAAGCTTAAAATGCATGTTCTTTGTATTAGATAATACCCAATCATATTCCATAGGGGAAACAATCCACATGAACAGTCTTTCTTACTTCCATAATAAATTCCATCAGAAAGCCACTTTGTTGTTCATTTTTAAAACTTTGCTTTTTTACTTTAGATGTTTTAGGAGAAGGCATATAAAATTACAGGCTGCATTTTCTGATTAATACCATTTGGGCTATTGGAAAGTTACTTAAGAAACATTAAATATCAAAATACTGGAGAGCTGTTGCTAATTCTCTGTAGAACTCTCTTGCTATAGCAACCAAGAGAGATAAAGATGAAAAGAATCACCTATTTCTTGCTTTCTACACTTTTGCCCTATAGGCTTTTATCCATTTTCAATTGAAGGGCCTTGGCAGTTATTTGAAAACTTTATCTGAAATAACACTTGATGAAAGCAGACATGTTTGCTTAACCTGAGCCTTACCATTTTTGAGTATAAAGTAGAGGAAGAACCCTTACATTAAGAACAAATGTGGAATGGAGAGATCTCGTCAGAGCAGTTCATGGATAAAATCAGCTGCCTCTAACCTGGTGTCTTTCTTTTTACAGACACATTACACTATAATTCCAAAATAATATATCTAATTGCGTTTGAATTTTAAGTCCCATTGTAACACACACACACACACACACACACACACACACACCTCTCTAGGGTAATAAGAAAGAGCGTCCCGTGCTGCAGGAGAGCACCAACTGAATTCAACTATCATGTTTCCATGGATTTCTATGGGTTTAGGTTTAGGGTCACAAGCTATGGCTTGACATGCTTTATTATTCACTACCAATCGCAATGATGGCTTAGCATGATAGGTAAACAAAAATATGCAGAAGAGAGAAAAATAATAACAAGGCAAAGTAATTAAAGATACAGTATAAGATAAGAAAGTGACATCAGGTTAAATATAGTTACACAACAAAATCACTTTCTTTAATTTTCCAGACCATTCATTTTTTCCATTATGTCCATACATTGATTTACACAGTGTCATTTGTTCTTTAACACTACTTTTAGAAACTGATAAAAATATTGCCACCTATAATATATTGCATTTATTTCCTTTGCAATAAACTGATTGACCTCTAGTGATGTGAACACAAGGATTTAAACAAACCCATAAATTCAAAAAGTGCAGCTATGAACAGCAATTTTTTTCTCTACCCTGGAAAAACCGGAGGAGGTAGTTCTGAGGTTTTTCAGCAGAACAAAATTACTTGTGAGGCTCTCTTGCTTGTTTCAGTGGAGAAGATAGTTAAAAATCAGTATGCATGTTGAAACTGTACCTACCTATCGTAGGATGGATCAGGCACATTGGATGATTCAGAATTAATATCATTGATGGTGGACATTTCAGCTGAGTGCTTAGACGATTATATAGGTTGTCCTTGACTTATGATCACAACTAAGCCCAAAATTGTTAAGACAGTTGTTAAGTGAATTTTTGCTCCATTTTACAACCTTTCTTTCACAGGTTACTAAGTGAATCATTGCAGTTATTAAGTTAGTATCATGGATGTTAAGTGAATTTGACTTCCCCATTGACTTTGCTTTTCAGAAGGCTGCAAAAGCTGATTACATGATCCCGAGACACTCATAAATACAGGCCAGTTGCCAAGACTCCAAATTTTAATCATGTGACTGCAACAGTCTTAAGTGTGAAAAAATAGTCATGTTACTTTTTTTCAGTGTTGTCGTAACTTCAAATAGTCATTAAATAAATGGTGGTAAATTGAAGACTATTTGTATTTGATATCAATATCAAATCTTTGCTGATGACTCTCATTTTTTTTCTATAATGGTCTAGATGTAATTTCAGTCATGGCAAATAAAATGATAAGCAGCAGTAGTCATCTCTGTTTCTCTCCCCTGGAAATTAGCAAAATTTTGCAAGATCAAGGCATGGGGTAATTGGCAGACATTGGGGAAATGTCCTGCCAGCAATGCAGGATAAATAATATTGTTCCATATTAAGAAACAAAACGTAAGGGTTATAGCTCTTGTCACCATCAAGTGTAAGAGCTCTGTTTTGGATGAGAAGTTTCATTCCCATATGCCAATTGCTTCCTGGTTCCAAGGCAAAAGATTTTACACTGTATGTGTGATTGTCTTCTGTAAACTGATTTCAACCTTGGCAGTTGAATTATACTTTGTGATTGCCCTAGTGACAGGAAGTATAAGATAGTAAGAAAAAAAAGAACAGATAACAAGTCCTCTCCTTCACATTTTTATAGGCAGAAGCTATCTTTAACTGGTCTAGAACTTGCACTGTATTAGTAGGCAGGAAATGCATAATCTTGTCTTTTAACAATAGTCTGCATGTTATTCCACCTTTCTTGATTAAATGCTGTTAAATAAGTATTGAGGGATGGTGACTCCTGAAAATTGGTGACTATTATTTTAAACTTATTCACTTTTTGCCAGCAGTTTAGCACCTTCTGTGTTTAGTAAAAATTAAAAGAAAATACTTATACTGATTTATAAAGGACTAAAATCAGAAGCCATGCATTGGTATGCAGGCATTTAAATGGCCCTACAGATATTGCTGGATGAAAGTTCTCTAAATGCCTGGACATTGACCATGTTGGTTAGGATTGATTGGGCAGGTAGCCTAATAAAACCAGGCCAACTTTAAGTTACTTTGCTGTAGTTTAAGAGACAGATTATTTAGGAAGGTAGTTTTAAGTTATCATCTATTTTAGATATGGAATAACGCATTAAAAGGAGATGTCTATGGAAATATCAAATTGCAACAACAAATACAGAATGACACTATTTATGAAATTAAGATTAAAAGGACTATTTGATCATGCAAATTAGTGTCAGGCTTGGAAGCCATCTTTATATTGAGCCTCAAGCCTACCCCATATTCAAACATATTCTACCGGGGGAAACTGGGAGTGGTGATTGTATGAAGCATGAAATATATGTAGCCAAATAACATTCCTTGTCAGAGAGTCAAGGTCATTTTGTTCCTGCACATGGACTGACATGGATGGGAGGAATGATGTGGACTGATTGATTCATGTGATGGACATGTGGGTGCTGGGGCAGGATAGTGATTTTCAACTGGGTGAGGAAAACATGGAAGCTTTCAGATTCTTTTTTTCCAGAAATGCCAACATGGCTTCTTTAATAAATTTGAACTTTGAGGAATTTCTAGCCTCAGATTCTTATTTGATTGAGGATGCTATTTGGAACCCTGACAATTAGGTTTGGAGAAAATCTGAGTTTTATCTTCATCTGCCTACATTAACTTCTCTCCCCACCCCTAAAGTTGCATCCTCTATTCTCTTTCTCTATCACCCAATGGGAGCTCAACAGTTAAAGATGCTGAGCTTGTCAACTGGAAAGCTGACAGCCTCAAGACCCAAGCCCTGTGCGAAGCCAGGTTGAGCTCTCATTACTTGCCCCAGGTCCTCCCCATCTATCAGATTGAAAGCATTCAAATGCATGTAGAAAAAGAGGTATCACTTTGGTGGGAAGGTAAACACATTCTGTTCATCTCGTTGTATGGTCATGCTGGTCACATGACCACGGAAGTGTCTTTGGACAATGCTGGCTCTCTTAGCCAAGAGCCAGAAATGAGCACCACTCCAAGAGTCAGACACAACTGATAGGGGAAACCTTTATCTTTTCCTCTATCACACACTCAGTGCCTACTTCCTATACAGTCACTTGTCATTGGCATATTTACTTTGTACATTTTGGACGATAATATTTATACATAGAAACAATTCAGGCTTGCAAGAGCACATATCAGAACCATTTTGCACCTTTTCTTTCATGATTTTTTCCCGTGCATTAGTACTTTAGTGTTTAGCAAGCTGGTTACAATAGCAAAGTGTTAATTGGTTCCTTGGCATGCCAAGATGGACCCTGATTAATTAAAAGTAGAAGCACCAATCCCAAAGTAGGAAGACTTGCACATAAGTGTTGGTGTCTTCAGGTTTAGCATATAATGAGACTTCTCACTGCAGGCAAAAGGGAGCTGGCATACTCCCTTTGTCTCTGACATAGAGCAGAATTAAGCCTGAACTCTGTAGCAGACCCCTGCTTATCAGCAACCTTGCTATTACTCTGTCGACCCTGATGTGCATAAGCAATATTTTCATCCACTTCCCAGGAGAATTATCTAGCTGTTGAAGTAGAAAATGAATATTTTACAGTTCACTTGTCTGATCAATTACCTACAAGCTGCTGCTGTATTTTATAGCCAGTGGGAGAGCTGTGTAGGTGATGATAGGGAAATCTGGAGGGAATCTCGACCAACTATTTTTTAAAAAATGAAAGGGGATAAAACCGTGAATGAAACCACCAATAACATTCCTTTGTTCATAGGGGCCTAGCCAGAAATTACAGTCTAACCAAGCTTACACATGGTCACCAGACAAATGTGAATTTCAGAGATGAAGAAACTTGATTGTTTGATTGGACGGGTAATGAAATGAATAACAGTTCAAAGCTAACTTCTTCTCAATAAAACATGTCCTTTGGGGCTGTATTTTATTTGGTAGATTTTTAAGATCTGAGAAATAATCTCCATTATTAATACTACAGAGGTTAAATTTAATTTGTAGATGCTCGACACAGGCACTTGTTTGACATAATAGAGAATCTCAGTGAGTTCAAATCATTGGGAATTTATGTGAATAAAGTTTGCTATACTTTTTAAAGAAAATGCATGATTCATTTTGATGTACAGCAAAATAGTTGGGATTTGATTTGGTATATGTAGCCTGAACCTATGTATGTTTATTTGGCACAACATAGCAAGATGTTCTTTCAGGGGTGAAATAATTATTTCCATGTCATTATGTCCTTGACTGCAGGCTCAGCACTTGTTAAATAAAGGGGAAAAAGATTTTCTGCATGAAAATAAAAGCCTAAAGTAATCTGCATTAACTTTTGCTTCAAATAATGCTAAATATATATACAGACAGCTTAAATAGAGAGCATGTTTAATCTTCTGGACTCATCACTTTACTTTTTAATGCATAATTTTTATTTGGTAAGATTCGTAGTTTCTAACAGCACTCTGGAATTTTAAAGAGATCTGACCCAGGTTTCTTTTGTCTCTATCTAGAGTAGGCTAGAGAGATTCACAGTAGTCTTAAAAAAACCAATAGTTTGCACAAATCATGTTTCATTGATAATCAACTTCGGGCATGGACAGTTACCTGCATTTTCTTGAGTCTACATAGTAAATACTCCCATTTATTTTTGAACAAATTATAATTCTTAATAAAAGATTATTAACCTATGAAACACTAAGAATGTTATCTTGCACTTTTGTTCAGTTTGATGAAAGATAATTTTTCCTTGGAATTTTTCCCTCCACAGAACAGGATTTTCATGAAATGTTCATAGATAGAGTTCCTGCATTTATTTAATAAAAGGTTTCCAATAGCAACAGTACTTAGAGTTATATACCACTTCACAGTGCTTTACAGCCCTCTCTAAATGGTGTTCAGAGTCAGCATACTGCCCCCAACAATCTGGCTCCTCATTTTACCCATCTCAGAAGGATGGAAGGCTGAATCGATCTTGGACCTGGTGAAATTTGAACTGCGAAATTGCTGGCAGCCGGAAGTCAGCAGAAGTTGCCTGCAATACTGCATTCTATCCACTGTGCCACTGTGGCTCAATGATCATTCCAATGATCTTTCCATTGATTTTCTACCTCCTTGGCTTCCCGTCAGGGGCCTCTAAGGCATGAGATGGGGAAGGAGGAGTAAAAAGATTATGGCTGTAACTACCACATTGTCCTTATAAAGCCTTTTGCAAATGCCACAGCTTGCTATCATTAAATCTTATACAATAATGCAATACAATAGCAGAGTTGGAAGGGAACTTGGAGGTCTTCTAGTCCAACCCCCTGCCTAGGAAGGAAACCCTATATTGTTTCAGACAGATGCTATCCAATATCTTCTTAAAGACTTGCAGTGTCTTCTCCAACAGGGAAGGGTAGAGTGGGCTTGTTCCAGATTTCTGCTCTTAAATGCTGCCACCCAGTGGAACCTAGAAAGTATGACTTTCCATAGCAGAAAAAAACATTCATTCTTAGGGTATCTGGCAGGCCACGATCTTTTGAACTTCCAGGACATTGAAAAGAGGTGGATTTTCTCTATAGAGTGCCATAGAGTGAGATGGTAGCCTATGGATGGTTTTGTCATAGACATCCAAGGAAGATGGCTGAGGATCAAGTTTCTGTCTCAGTAGCTTTATTACTTTTCTCTAGGATGAGATATCCAAAGTTATGCCCCAAAACAAGCAGTTATGCAAATACTTTGCATGAATAATTAAATAAACAATGGTTTTAAAAACTCACATAGTTGGGCTATCAAGATGTTTTCCTGACTTCAATTTGATGGTGCCCTCTATTTAAAATTGTGTCTAATCCATGCAAAATAAAGGTGAAGAATATTTTATAAAATTATATATATTTGGGATAGTTGGGTATATATTTGGGATAGTTGGGTCATGGCTGGGCCACTTCGTATTCATTGCAGCTACCCAGAACTCTGCATGCAGCTTAATGTACATTTCCTGGACAATTCAACTGGAGTGATAAACACTGCTCTCGCTAATCTAATTCCAGTTATGCTGTTTACCTCCTCGCCATTTACTTTCTTACCACTCCCCAGAGCCTCATCTCCACAGTAGAAAGCATTGCATGAAGACTGTAATAATTATCTTTAAGCTTCTGGCATTCAGACAATGGAGAATGGAGGAAAACAGTGGAGAAAACAAGTTTCTTTTATCTTCTGCCTTAGGAAAGAACAACAATTGCATATCCACATCTCGGCTTTTAGCAGTGATTGTGATTCAAGATCTTTTTCAGCAGCTGCAGTGTATGGTGAAATGTAGCTTTTTTCCCCTACAAATTCCTATGTAATGGTTTTTTTTAAAACAAAACACACAACATTGAATAAACCAGAGAAATATCAGTATAGTATCAGAGTAGTTAGTGACAGATGCTCTCTAGAAGTACAAGGATCTTTGGCTTGATTCTTCAAATTCAAAAATTGATCTTGTCACACCATGTTAAGCATTACAGCTGGCCACATGGCAAAGCCATTATCTGGTTGCTCCAAGCTCCCAGCAAAATCAATTTTCAGTATATGATGCAGTAAACAAAAAACAATGAATCTATATGCCAAGCATTCAACTGAGAAGTCAGGAAGACTGATATCTTACATATGGGTATCAAATTTGTTTCAAGTATGGATCCTTAATTAGCTGAATCTACATCAGATACCCATAATAGTAAGCTATCATTAGTGAGAGATAAAAGAAATCAGAGGGGCAAAACATTACAGAGGGGGGAAAACTTACTGAATATCTACATGAATATTCAACTTAAGGTTCAGAGCTATGCATCTCACAGAAAAAGAATACAAAATAAAAAGGCAGGAGATTAGAGAAGAAATCTAATTATAATTTGTGGCAATATCATTTATTAAACCTCTTCTTACTTTGTCAACATTTCTTTTTTCTACTACATACATTCCTCATTTTTGTCCTCTAAATTCTTGCTTGTCTTCTTTTAAGAACTTCATCAACTCCAGTCTCTTGAGCTTCCCCTTCTCCTTAACTCACTTAACGTCCCTTCCTAGTTTTTGTTTTTTTTTGCATTTTATCTTCTATTCTTTATTCCATTATGTGTAAACCATCACAGAATATGTTTTGTTCATACCAGGGATCACTGCTGTATTCAATCCACATTAATTCATCACCCATTTATTCTTGGCCTTATTTATACGTGTTTTACCACAAACACTTCATTTAATTAATGATTTAATTTAACAACTAGAAATTGTGAGTCCTGCATCATTAGAGATTTTGAAGATGAGATTGGACAATGATTTGTTCAAAATGAAGACTGGACTAGAAAACCTTTCAATTCTATCCTGTGATATCTACTTATTTCAATCCCATTGCATTCAACTGATTTTGATGCTTCTTGGGGCAGAGCAAATCCCACTTTCATACCATAACTTGGAGAAAAGCAAACCCTTGTACATAACCAGTTTCACTTCTTTCAACGAAGATTTATTCCTTGCATTAATTCATTCACTTCCTATTACTTTTTTACCACTATTGATACATACTGAAATGTCTCCATCCTTTTCCCCATCTTATAAATGTTCTGCCCAGGTGCATAAGTTCATATACTTGCTTTAGTTTGTCACCATTTGTGTATAGCTTGCAATCACTCACCCAAATGCAAATAGCAAGACTTGTTTCAGGAGAAGATGGAAAACACTCCTTCAGTTTTGCTTCAGGAAAGAAGAAAAGAAAAATGTTAATTGGCCCAGGCCATGTGCTGAAGTGGAGAAATGCCTTTCAAGAATGGTAAGCCACCAAAAAAGTTAGGGGAAAGTGTGAGTCAGAATTCTGCTTCACACCTCCCTAGGTTAACAAACTAATCCTCGGCAATTTTCACATTTACTTTTATAGCCTTTCTCTTGTACATTCTTCCAATTATTAAATAAATCACACAGCCTCTCCACAAACCAACCATATCCATATTTTAACATTTCGTTGGTTATCTACATTTGCAGCTTTCCCATTTTTTAAACATTTCCACAGCATTTATGAGCTCTTCACTCATTTTTTTTCTTGGATGCTAATATTTATAGCATTAATTTCAATTCTGCTCTTCTTCCTATGGCTGTCATTCCTATACAAATCTCTGAAACACTCCAAGGAGCATTCCCTCATTTCAGGTTCACCTCATCATGCTTATGCGTAATTCACTTGGTTGGAGTCTTCTTGCCCACTCTTAGAATAAATGTGTCCCCCCCCCCATTTTCATAAGCGTGCTCTCTATTTTGTTTACCTCTTTAAGTCTTAACCATTCTTTTGCTCTACTTGATTACATTATTTACAACAATCTAGTTTTGGACACGATACCTGGCTCACATTCCTTGCAATGATTATTCTTTCATATACATTTCTCTCAAATACAGGTAGTCCTTGACTTACAACTGTTCATCTAGTAACCATTTGAAGTTACAACAGCATTGAAAAAAGTGACTTATGACAATTTTTCACACTTAGAATCGTTGCTGAATCCCCATGGTTATATGATCAAAATCCGGATGCTTGACACTTGACTCACATGTATGATGGTTGCAGTGTCCCAGAATCATGTGATCCCCTTTTGTGATCTTCTAATAAGCAAAATCAATGGGGAAACCAGATTCACTGAATTACCTAATTTTAGAACTGTTAGTAATTTAAAAACTGCAGTTTTTATGTGGTGAGAAGTCATAAAATGGAACAAAACTCACTTAACAAATTTCTCACTTAACAACATAAATCTGGGCTCAATTGTGGTCATAAATTGAGGACTACTTGTATAGATAGTCCTTGTTTAGTGACCACATTTGACACTGGCAACTTCATCACTCAGTGAAACATCATGTGACTGTGATGTGCTTATGACTTCACTTCCTCATTAGTCATGGAGCAAAGCGTAACATGATTTTGACTTATGGTTTTATTTCTGCCTTCTCTATTAATTCTTCTTCTTGTAAACAATTGACAGTCGTGTGACCTTAAGATGCTGTGGCAGTGATAAAAACATGCTGATTGAGAAGAGTCTGAATGATAATCACGTAACTGCAACTTGCTGCAAGGGTCATAAATGTAACAACTTCTCACAAAGTTTTTTTTTACACCATCATGAGTATGAATAGTCATCAAAGAAGACAGTTGGTAAGCAAGGATGAAATGTACAGTTTATTTTATTTCATCATTCCACCAACCATCTTTTTTTTTTCATACTGCCCATTTAAGCACTTACGTGGCATTCAGCAAAATATTTTTTTCACTGAGTTCCAAGCAGCTTCTACAGCATCATTTCTTACATTCTTTACTGAGAGATTAATCTACCTTCAAATGCTTTTTTTAAAAAATGCCTAACTTATGGTTTATCATCTTGCAGTCAATTTATTCTCATTCTAATTTCTACTTACTATTTTTCCTTCCTTTCCCTCAAAAGTCTTGAGTGACACTGCTAGAAAACAGTCTACTCCAAATTCAGAATCTCTTATAATCCTTCTATCTTCCTCTGATTATCTCAGTCATTATATGCAAAACAATCATGCTTTTTATTGTGAGTTGGGTGGCTTAGAAGATTAGTACATTATTATTATTCACTCAAATATGCTGAAGCTATATATTCTAAACAAGCAGGCCTTTTTAAAGCAGATAGTCACCAAACAATAACTACTTATATTCATTCTTGAGGGTCCAAATGACTCAAATATTTATCTGTACTTTCTCATCTTGCTTCCACCCATTCATTCATGTCTATAGAAGAATAATTTCTACAGCATTCATTCATCCCTAATCCTTTCATTATTGCCATTCACTGGAGAATACTGACAATGTGAGTAATCTATGGATTCTTATTTTCATATTCAAACACTATTTAGCCTTTCTCTGTATAATTCAATCTTGTATGCATGTTTTTATCAACCTCAGGTCACCTTTATTCAGATTTATTACATTTTCCTCTTTTTCTTGCTTTCATCAGAATATAACATATCTATTTTTCACTTAATTTCATTAATTAACAAATAACAGAGTTGGAAGGGACCTTGGAGGTCTTCCAGTCCAACTGTCTTCTCAAGCAGTATACCCTACACTTTTCTGGACAGTTGGCTGTACAAACTCTTCTTAAAAATCTCCAGTGATGGAGCACTGAAAGAAACCCATTCCATGGATTAATTGTTCTCACTGTCAGAAAATTTGTCCTTAGTTCTAGCTTGTTTCTCTCTTTGATTAGTTTCTATCCATTTTTCCTTGTTTTGCCATCTGGTGCTTTGATAAATAGGTCGACAACCTCTTCTTTGTGGAAGCTCTTCAAATCTTGGAATACTGCTAATCTTTATTTTCACTAGGCTACATATGCCCAATTTCTGTGTCTGTTCTTCATCTGTTTTAGCCCACAGCTCCCTAATTATCATTGTTGTTTTTCTATGCATTCTTTCTATAGTTTCAACATCTGTTTTATATTGTGGCAATGAAAATTGTATGCAATATTCCAAGTGTGATCTTACCAAGGCATTAAAAAGCGGTACTAACACTTCACTTGATCTTGATTCTATCCCTTCGTTAATGTAACCTAGCATTGCATTGGCTTTTTTGACTCCAAGATCCCTGTTACAGTTATTACTATTGAACCAAGTTCCATCTATTCTATATGTGTACATTTAGTTTTTCTTGCCTTAGTCTAAAATCTTACTTTCTCTACATCCAATCTCATTTTGTTAGATAGGACCTGTTTTTTCAGTCTTTCAAGAGCCTTCTGAATCTTGAGCCTATCTTCTGGGGTTTTGGCAATTCCCACCAGCTTGGTGTTATCTGCAAATTTGATGAGTTCCTACTCTATTCCCTCATTTAAGTATTTATGAAGATATTTAAGAGGACTGGGCCTAAGACAGAAATCTGAGGTACTCCACTGCTAATTTCTCTCCATGTAGTTCAGGGATGTCAGACTGGCTTTGCAGGCCACACCCACTCCTGCTCGCAAATGGGAAAAACATTGTGTGAAACATCATGTGACAGCAACGTCAAACACAAGTTTGACATATGTGATATAGATGTAGTTCTTTAAGAAATACACGTTTGTATTTGTCAGCTAGTTATGAATCCATCTGGCAGTGATGCTGTCTATGCCACATGTTTTAGCTTACTAAGAAATAGGTTGTGATCTCCTTTGTCAAATGTCTTACTGAAATTCAAGTATACTATGTCAACAGCATTTTGCTAATTTAATCACTTTATCAAAGAATGGAATAAGATTTGTTGGCATGATCTGTTTTTGACAAACTCATGTTGGCTTCTGGTTATAACTTTGCTTGATTCTAGGTGTTTGCAAATTTGTTACTTAATTATCTTTTCCAGGATCTTATCAAGCATTGATGTGTGGCTGATTGGTCTGTAATTTAATGCAACGATTTCCCCCTTTTTTTAGAGATAGGAAGCACATCAGTTCTTTTCCAGTCCTCAGTAGTAGCTCCCAGGGCTACAGCATCTTTGAAATATATAGGTCAATGTTTCTGAGATCATGCCAACAGCTTCAGAAATCTGGCATGTAATCCATTAGGTTCTGATGATTTGAACTTGTCTAGGGTGGACAGGTGTTCTCTAAACATTTTCTTGTTTATTTTAATTTATATTCCTATGTTTTTGTTTTTGGTAAGTAAGTTACTTTTGCCAAGATTCCATGGGCTTTTTTGAGGAAACAATAGCCGGGAATATGGCCATAGATTAAGACACATAGGTAAGTGACTGCTCAATGTTTATCTTGTTTTATTGGAATGTTCTATTGACTGATTCCAACAACTCTTAAAAATCATATAAAATCTGAAATTTTAAATTTTGTCCATGTCTTACTGTAGCAGGAAAAGTTGTAGACTATTTTCAATTTATACATGGGGTAGTTATCAGAATTTTTGACTATATTGGTTGGACAATCAAATATTTAACAAAGTTATGGAGATGAGTAACAGAACTGTAATCTTTCTCCATCCAAATTTAGCTATGTTCATTTGATTTCATTTGAAGATGCTGTGTACAAAATTACATGAGCATTTGTTTTTGTATATTGCTTTTAGTCAATGGTCATAGGTGTACATATACATTTATAATATCCAAGGGGGAGCTGTGAACTGAAAAATGAAAGCTGGGTATACTCTACACATCCAATCACTTGATTTATTTTTTTACAAGGATAAATTTATAAGCATCCATTTATTCCTAGCACTATTTATTCATCTTAGAAAGAACCCTAAAATTTTGGATCAACATTTTTTTGGTGAAAGGTTTTGGGATTTTCTTAGACAATAATATTTGTTTAGTATGGTAAAGATTTCATACTGTATGTTTACTTTATTGAACATTCTTGTAACTGTCTAGTAACATTGACTTTGGGAGCAATACGATTCAATAAAATGTTGACACTGGAAAGTGACAAATACAGGTAGTAATACAATCAAAATTCAGAAATGAATTCTATTTATGGTAAGATAGCTACAATAATATTCTCTACACTTTCTTCCACACTCTTTGTTTTTCCTGTACTGTTCCCTGAGTATGTAATGTTTTGATTCTTCTGCAATTTGATTCTTTGTGAGCTGTACCATATCCTTATACTGATTCTTCTTTTTAAAGAAATTACTTTGAACCTGGATGAAACAGGAAGAGTATATATTTAATTAATGAAATGTATGATCTGATTAACACAATCAGTATACAGCACTAAAGAAGCAATCTGACCATAATGAAATTTATATATGTATTCATTAACTTTATGCACTTACTGCATACATACATGAACCATGGTCTGGAGTAGTTAAATAATACTACTAAAATCTCCTCTCTCTTTTTTTTTTTTTTTTTTTTTTTGGAGCAAGTGAAAAAATGGTGGTGGGTAACAGTAGTTTAATGTGTGGTGAATTTTCCTTCTTACAATACAATACAATAGTAGAGTTGGAAGGGACCTTGGAGGTCTTCTAGTCCAATCCCCTGCCTAGGCAGGAAACCCTATACCGTTTCAGACAAATGGCTATCCAACATCTTCTTAAAGACTTCCAGTGTTGGGGCATTCACAACTTCTGGAAGCAAGCTGTTCCACTGATTAATTGTTCTGTCAGGAAATTTCTACTCAGTTCTAAGTTGCTTCTCTCCTTGATTAGTTTTCACCTTTTGCTTCTTGTTCTACACTCAGATGCCCTGGAGAAAATTGACTACCTCTTCTTTGTGGCAACCCCTGAGATATCGGAACACTGATATCATGTCTCCCCTAGTCCTTCTTTTCATTAAACTAGACATACCCAGTTCCTGCAACTGTTCTTCATATGTTTTAGTCTCCAGTCCCCTAATCATCTTTGTTGCTCTTCTCTGTACTGTTTCTAGAGTCTCCACATCTTTTCTACACTGTGGAGACCAAAAGTGCTCTGCTCCTTTAGTTCCAATGGGATTTTTGGGTCAACCCTATCTGGATTAAATAAAAAATATTATCAATCATTCTGACTTGCAGTAATAACAGAACTTTCCCTCCCACATCCATAAATTACAATAAAAGTAATTCTTGATTTACAATTGAAGCTGGAATTTTGGTTATAACCCAATGTAGTCATATGTCATGCACTCATGTTATTAGAACCAATGTTTTGACTGGATTTAGAGCAGTCCTTAAGCAAACCAGGCAGTTAGTAAGTGAATCCATTTCCCCAAATAAGCCTTTTTTTTGCAAAAAGAAAATGCCGGAAACAGGAAAAAGTCAGTAATCAATCACCAACTGTGGGAAATGCAGCTGGTCATAAATGTCAAGCAACCCAAATGCAGTCATGGTGCATAATGTTTTACAAGAAAAAAAATTATAGGCTGTAAAATGCAACCATGCTTTCTCAAATAACTAATTTTGAATTTTCATAAGTGAAATAAAGAAAACTGAAAACTATGAATAATCAGGAATAAATTTGAAAAGAATTATGAATGTCATGCAGCTCTGAAGCTTGAAGCTTATATAACTATGATGATGAACCTAAGGCACGTATGCCAGAGGTGGCACATGGAGCCCTCTCTGTGGGCATGGGTGCCATCACCAGCTGCTCTGATGCATGCATGCACCCTGGCCAGATTATCTTTGCAAATGCCGGAGCCCTGCGAAGACTATCTTGCTGGTGAATATGCATGTACCAAAAACCCAAAGACCATGTTTCCGGAGCTTCGCACTCACATGTGCATGCACATTCCAGGTGGGTCACTCGGTTCTGAAACAGTTCACCATTACTGCTGTATAACACTACTTGAAATCTGAAATACTGAAATATGAAACATTGCTCGAATCTGTATAACTTTACTAATGTTATAAGTCTTTGTTATAAAAAACATGACTCAAAATTATAGGAATTGGATCCAAGAGAGAATAAATGCAGTCTAAATGAAACTTCCAGGATTCATTTTTTTTAAATTTATTTTACAGTAATTGTTGTTGTTGTTGTTTAAACACTACGTTGTGTCCAATGTTTCACAATTCTATGAACCATAGCATGACAGGCTTCCCTATTCTCTACTTCTCCCGTCATTGCATTGATCATATTATATAACAATCTAATCCTGTGCCATCTCTTTTTGCCTTCAATTTTTTCCAACATGACGGTCTTTTTCAGTGAGGGTCCTTTCTTCCTATTAGATGGCTAAAGTATTTGAGCTTCTGCTCCAGTATTTGTTCTTCAGTCAGGTTTGATTTTCTTTAGAATTGAATGATCTGATCTCCTTGCCGTCCAAGGGACTCTCAAGAGTCTTCTCCAGCACCAATTCTTCAGCTGTCAGCCTTCTTTGTGGTCCAGCTCTCAGAGCCGTACATTGCTACTGCGACAGCCATAGATTTGACTCTATGGACCTTTGTTGGCAAGATGGTATGTCTGCTTTTTAATATGCTGCCTAAGTTTGCCATAGCTTTCTTCCCCAAGGAGCAAGCATCTTTTAAGTTCATGGCTGCAGTCACCATCCTTAGTGATCTTGGAGCCAAGAAAACAAAATATGTCACCTTCCATTTCTTTCCTTTCTATTAGTGATGGGAATAGATGCCATGATCTTAGGTTTTTAATGTTGATTTTCTAGCCAACTTTTACACTCATCAGGATACTGTTCAATTCCTCAATTTTTTGCAATTAGCATGATATTAACTTCATATCCGAGGTTGCTAATAGTTCTTTCTGAAATCCTGACTCATGATTCAGCCTGGCATGTTACATGATATATTCTGCATATACTGTAAGTTAAATACTATCCCAATGAAAAAATAGTTTGGGTAGCTTAGTAACAAAATAAAATTAAATCTAAAAATAGAAATAATATAAATATTTCAATACAATATCAATATCTAAAAAGAGCAAAAGAAAAAACAAATCAGATTTAAAAAGCAATCAAAATGATATTATCTATAATGGACATCCATAATTCTCTAGGGCAAATAGATACTGGAACATTGTTAATTGTAATTATTTTGTCATATCTGGGATAATTCTGTCTTTTTGGGAAGGGTGTTCCACAACATTAAATAGTATTGAGACTTTTAAAACTCACAGAGAGCATGGGACCAATTTTGGATGTACATATGAAAAACAAATTGTATGGAAATATTTTCAGGGCACTGAACATTATAGCTGGTTTCCTTTCTCTCTTTTCCATTGGATATTTCAAGAAAATTCACACAAAGATTAAGAAATGCCAGAAATACTTAGAAACAAAATTGAAGAACTAAAGTTCAGAGGCTACCAGAATACAAATATTAAAATATTTAGAGAGAAGCTATTTGTACTGCTTTAAAGTTCTGAAGAAAATGCAGAATATAAATCTAGTCAATAGATGAAGTAGTCTTACAATTTACACATACTTCTTTTTTTTCTTTTATATTAATGTAGTATTTATTCTCAAATTAATAAGGAATGTTGTTTTTTTGACTTGGAAGAAACGGATTATAAATGCAAAGAGCAACTTTAATTTAACTTACCAACTTTCTAAATTGTGTGAGATATGATGGTTTTACTATGTTATACAGTTTTCTTTAATGTTGCATTTCAAGATTATTATTGATTTTTATGTGATCTTTTTAAATTATTTTAAGAAGCAATATTAAAACCAGTGAGAAAATTGGACCACTAAAACTGAATTTAAAATCTCATTAAATAGGCCTTAGTTTCAGCTATCTTAATTTCCTGATCTAAAAAATGCTTTGATAGACAGGAAAGCATTATATTATTAAATACATGGAATATATTACAGTCTATGCAAATAAAAATACAATTCATGTTCCGGTACACATTGCCTTGGTAAAACTTTATGATACAGATAGTCTTCAAGTTACAACAGTTCATTTAGTGACAGTTTGAAGTTATAATGGCACTGAAAAAAGTGATAATCATTATTGGTTTTTCACAGTGATATTTTCACACTTGTATACCATTATAGTATTCTCATGGTCATGTGATCAAAAGTCAGATGTTTGGGGAAGCCAGATTCACTTAACAACCATGTTACTAACTTAACAACTGCTGTGATTCACTTATGGCAAGAAAGGTCATAAAATGGGGCAAAAGTCACTTAACAACAATCTCGCTTAGCAACAGAAAGTTTGAGGTCAATTGTGGCCATAAGTCAAGAACTATCTGTAATTGTCCTTTTGGTACCCTCCTTTTGGCAGTCCTACATTTCTGGAAAAAACATTATATAAAAGACCCAACTTTCCTGGCAAGTCCAGATTGTTTGAGATTTGTTTGATTCTTTGTAGATCCCTTTACGTTTACTGGCAAAGGAGGAAGAAACTCAAACTGTGCAAAGAACTTGCATAGTTGCATATGCCCATTATTGTAAGTATGCCTATATGTTCCATATGGGCTTAATGCAATAACCTCAAGTTTCAGTAACAGATTATGCTGCTTGGGTCCTAGTCTTTGCAATTTGAATACTGCCTGAAATTACTAAAATAGTATTCACCATCAAGATAAAGATTTAGTGTGGGAAATCCTAACCGCAGGGTCCCAAATCATGTGTGCTCAGTAGAGCCTAAACTCAGCATAAACTAAGAAATAAATAGGTAATGGTTAAGTTAAGTTACCCTTTTATGTAGCTTGAACTGAACATGAAATGTTTTGTATCAGCAGGGTATATGTAGTATTTTTTTAAAAAAAATCATTGTCAGACTCTGGGAGACATATATCCTCTATAGGACTCCAAAAACTTGGCTATTTCCTAAGCCTGGAGATAAGGAACTGAATAAGCCCTTGTTTGATATGTTTTATTTCTGTTTTATATGGTATTGAACACCTCATTTTAATTATTATGGTTTTTATTATGTGTAGCATTTAGTGTTATCTGACTTGGTATTTTAAATCCATGTAAATCAATAAATCAGCCAAAGCTTTTCTGCCACCATAGCTGTCAACTGATTCCCATAGAAAGATCAGAAGCTGGACAAGAATATCATAGCATTTGCCTTCCCTATAGTCTCATACTGTGTAATGGAAGAAATACCTAATCATCTGGATTAAAAGCTTTTCCCTCCACCATCCAGTCTAATTAATAAACTGTCTGAGTTAATTGCCATCAATTTTCTTGCTTTTATTTATAAATTCTGAAGTCTGCTACTGTCAGACATAGTATATTTAAGAATGAATCTCATCATTTTGTTTACTCCATAGTATTTTTTAATGCTAATCAAAATATATTCTTCCCTGCCCCTTGCATATTTTTACTAAGATGATCATATCCATTGGCTCTATTCATAGAGTTTTCTGTACTACTCATTTTAAATTTATCTCAAAACCATAAATCTTGGGATTTCAAATTAGTGTGAAATATATATATATATATGTAAAAATTGTAATATTTTTAATAATGCAAAATTCCATACATCTGATGCAGTTTGGCTACTTGTTTGCAGTGAATGATTAATCAGTTGTACTATAACATTACTACGCCAGCTTTAGCATCTTCAGAAAATATCAAATAACTATTATTTAACTAGATGTAAGAAATAGCTGGAAAGGATTCCTATTATCTAGATGACAGGAGAGAAGGAGACATCTGAGAGAGGCTTGTTCAGACCTTTCCTTTCATGTCCAGTCTTTATGGTTCTTTATCTCTCACTCTATCATGTCTGGCAGGAAAATGATGATGAAAGAATGCTGCACAATGGAGGGTAATTTCTCTATGTGCCAGACAAACAAAGTTTGCCTTCTAGCTCAGATATCTCAATTACTTATGAGCATCCCAAATAGATACATATTTTTGAAGAGATGCTGATGTTTCATTACATTGGTTTATTAATGTATTTTGAGTCTTTTAAGTAGGTAAGAGAAATTGGATGAATTTTGTGTTAATTTCTTACAAAATCTGAATTTCCAGCTCTGTCTCACTCCATTACATTTTTCCATGTGCAGCTGAAGCAAAATTACAAAGTTGCTCTTGGTTCACTGATTTTTTATCTCTTTCTCTCTTGGGTGATTCAAATAACTGGGGAGGGGGAGTTGCACATTCTCTTTTATTTTATTCTTTCAGTAAAATTTAATTTTTTACTAATTTTTATTGAATAATTTTTTGTGGACTAAAAACAATACAAATTTAATTGTTGTATAAAAACAACAACAATAGCATAACAACAATAACAACAATATTAATAATGAAATAAAATATAAATAAAAAAATGAAAGTAGAGATATAAAGAAGCAGCTTTTGATCTTCTTTACAGAAGTTATAAATGCATTTCTACGCTTCTAATGTTCATCCTCCTGAATCACAAATTCATTTTTTCCCCTTTGTTGCAAGATAGAATCCCTATCAGTCACAAACACACATGTACACCAAAGGTGGGTTGCTCCCTGTTCGCCCCAGTTCAGCCGAACCAGTCGTGGAATTCAGGCCTGGGTCGCAGAACTGGCAGCAACCCAGGCCTGCCATGCCCCCAAACCGGTTTCCTCGCTGTCACTGGGCTGCCACCATTTTGTATTTTAGTGACTGTGCATGCACAGTTCACTATAAATTTTTTTGTGCATGCATGAAAAATAATTTACATTAAACAGTGCATGCCTGACACGCATGGGTTGCAAACCAGTAATAAAACTGCAGCAACCCACCCCGATGCAAACACACACACACACCTGAGTAAGGTCACACATCAACTTCAACCACATCTGACTTTTGGGCTGCAATTGATTAATAAGCACTTTTTTCCAGAAAGTCAGCCAACAACAACAAACAAACATGAAATACAATCTCTTCGATATAAGGGAAATCTTTAATCACAATACCACCCAGATCCTTCATAAAAGGATCCTATAGGAAAAGATCTAGGTATAAAAAATCACATATTCCATAGGACAAGAAACAACTTCTCTTTCCAGACTTCACATGTCCCCAATTTAAACATGTAACTTGCCTGATGATAATGATGAATGATGATGATGATGATGTGGTTAATATTTGTCGAGATTCACAGCCTTTGGGGCTGGTTGGTAGCTCAACAGCTCGACTCCTAACCAAGGACCTAGGAACTGTTAAGGTAACGTAGGAGGTAACTGTTCCAAGTAGTGTGGTTTTTTGTAGAGTCAGAATGTTCAAGTCAGGAAATTTAAAGTTTCCAAATAGCAAGGTAGCTCCAAGGGTTCCAATTACAATCAGGACAACAAACAATTTTTTCCCCACAGTCACTCAACTTCAATTTGCAAGTCCCGATACTTTGTGGTTTTTTCTTGCTGTTTATCTTCAATTCGTGCATCAATAGGTATTGCAATGTCAATGAACCATACTTTTTTCTTTTCAACTATTGTTATGTCAGGTGTGTTGTAGGCCAAGTGCCTGTCAGTCTGGATTCTGAAGTCCCACAAGATCTTGACTTTCTCATCCTCTAAAACCTTCTCAACCTGATGATCCCAGTGGTTTTTGCTGTACTCAAATCCAAACTTTTGGCACAATTTCCAGTGAATAATCTTAGCAGCGTGATCATGGTGCTGTAGGTAGTCAGTTTGTGAAAATTTGCTGCACCCGCTGATCAAGTGGTTGACTATCTCATCTTTCTCATTATAGAGGCGACATTTGCTGTTGGTGGTAACATGTTGAATTTTTGCATTCATGTAGTTTGTGGTTTGTGGTCCTTTGTTCCTCTTGAATTTTTGCAGCATCCTTTCTGTTCTACAGGAAGCAAGTTATTTCTTTCCAAGTATCCATAAATTTGGTTTGCAATGATACCAGTGAGGAGTTTGTATGTTGTTGGCAAACAGGTGATTGGCCTATAGTTTCCAGGATCCTTTTCTTTTTCTTTATCTTTTTGGATCAAAAATGTCCTTCCAGTTGTCATACATTCATCATTTTCAGGTGCTTTTAAGATCTGGTTCGTTTGGGCTGCCAATCTTTTGTGCACACTTGTAAGTGCCTTTAACTAGAAGCATGTAACTCATCTGGTCAAGGTGCACTTCAGTTCTTCACTTTTCTTGGTTGTCCTTGCACCATTTCTTTTACTATTTTCACATCTTCCATTTTATGCACTTAAATAGAATCCTCAATCTGTTTGATCCATTTTGAATTTCTGTTGTGGTTCTTCTTGTTTTCCCACAAATTCTTCCAGAATTTCAGAACTTTCTCTTCATCAGGCTTTTCATTTGTTGTTACTCCATCTCTACTTTCTAAGCTTTTATAAAACTGGTGCTGATTTGCTCTGAACTGTGAGTTTTCCTTGAACTGGATTACTCAGTTTTCATACATTTTAATTTTTTCAGCAATGGCAACAACCCTTCAGCTCTTCAATTACTACCGCAATCTTCTTATTCTCCAAATTGTATCTTACTTCCAGGCTGCTTTTGACTTGCTTGTTCTTTAGCTGACCTTGCATTTGGTTCTTCAAGTTGTTCAAGTCTCCACCAAATTTTTTAATCTTCAATTCCAATCAAATTTTCCACTTAGGTTTCCTCTTCTTGACTCTTTGGTTCTTTTGTATTTTCAAACCCAATTCTTTGGTGGTTATGAAGGCTGCTACATACATCAGCTGGTTTGTTTCAGCTAATGTAGTGGTTCGAATGGTTTGCACAGCCTCATTGAACTTTTTTAGTACCTTTCTCAATTCTTTTTGGTTCACTTGGTTCAGCTTTGGCAAAGATGTTCTTTCAGCCTCTTTCATTTGATGCTTTATTTTTTCAGCTAATTGATCAATATCTGTTGGCATTTGTTCTTTAGTGCTTCCTTGTTCTTTATCTTCATCCATTTCAGCATCTTCTTCCTCCCTTTCTTCCTCAGTTTGCTTTTGAGTTTGCAGATCATTCTTAATGTTACTCTTATTTGTTGGTATACTCAGACCATTAGTTGCTTTCTCTTCGATTCCTATTAATTCTGCTTTAGTGAAAAATTTGTGTCTTAGAATTACATGTCGTTGGTCCATTAGCCTTTGTTCACTGATATCACAGTCCATGTGGTTCACCTTCCAAATCTGTTACATTCATTTTTTTAAATCCACGTTTTGCTGGCTCAGACAGATAGTAAGCTTTCATAACATAGATGTTTTCTTCCCTAGTCCAGATTTTTTGCTTTGTCTTCCAGTAGCTTGTCAGCTCAATGCCCCGGTTGCCTAGCAGAGAGAGCTAAGCCCTGTAGCTCATTTTGTGCGGAATGCCCAGGAGCCATAGCATCCAACAGAACCCTTGTTAATCCGAGCAATAGTTCAGCCAGCGTAAATTTCATTTTTTTTTTTTTTTTGTATTCACCATATATGAATGGATTGTGGAGCAAATTTTGTCTGGCCCTTCACCTGAGACATGTCTGATATGGTTGCCCCTGTTCAGCATAGCCCTTAGGATCATTAGAGTGTGCAAGCCCCTCCACCGCGACAAGGTAAAGCTCCTCGGAGGGGTTGTTGTTGTTGTTGTTGTTGTTGTTGTTGTTATACAATTGTATCACAGCGGCCAGTTGTTTTGCCGGATTTGGCATTGGTTGCTAGTCGGGCGCCACCCAGAGGCCTAGGACGTCATAACGTATTTTCGTAATATGCGTGCAGATCCAAGCAGTGCGGCTTTTTGCATTTGACTGATGGTGATTTTGTCAATTTTTAACTGTTTTAAATGTAATTCCAGTGCTTTTGGAATAGCACCCAGTGTGCCAATTACCACTGGAATTATCACTACTGGTTTGTGCCATAGTCCTTGAATTTCGATTTTTAAGTCCTGGTATCTTGCGATTTTTTTCATGTTCCTTCTCGGCGACCCTGCTATCACCTGGTATTGCAATGTCTATGATTGTGACCTTATTTTTCTCAACCAGTGTGATGTCTGGTGTATTATGCACCAGTATTTTGTCGGTTTGTATATGGAAATCCCACAAGATCTTGACCATCTGATTTTCGGTGACTTTTTCAGGCTGATGTTCCCACCAGTTTGTTGCTGTTTTAATATTATAATTTTTGCACAAATTCCAATGGATCATTTGTGCTACTGAATTGTGCCGCAATTTATAATCAGTCTGTGCAATTTTTTTACAGCAGCTGAGTATGTGATCAACAGTTTCATCATCTTCTTTGCAAAGTCTGCATTTGGCATCATCAGAAGATTTTTCGATTTTGGCCTTAATGGCATTTGTGCGGATAGCTTGTTCTTGCGCAGCCAGGATTAGTGACTCTGTTTCTTTCTTTAATGTACCTGTTGTTAACCATAACCAAGTTTCTTCACTGTCCACTTTATCTTTTATTTTTTCCAGAAATTGGCCATGCAGTGCTTTGTTCTGCCAACTCTCCATTCTTGATTTTATCACATCTTTTCTGTATTCTTGTTTCGTCTGTTGGGCCTTCAGTAGATTTTTGTTCTTTACTTCGATTAATAGATGTTCTTGACTTTCTTTTAAATAATCAGCCAGTCCATGTTTTTCTTCTTCAACTGTTTGCTTCACTTGTAATAATCCTCTGCCACCTGATTTTCGGGGCAGATATAGTCTATCAGTATCACCACATGGATGTAAAGTGTAGTGCATTGTCATTAGTTTCCTGGTTTTTCGGTCCAAAAGGTCCAAATCAGCTTGTGTCCAGTTAACTATACCAGCTGTGTATCTTATAACTGGTATTGCCCAGGTATTTATGGCCTTGATTGTATTTCCACCATTCAATTTAGATTTCAAAATTTTCCTAACTCTGTTGGTGTACTCTCGCCTGACAATAGTTTTTACTTCTCCATGCTTGATGTTATCCAACTGCAGAATGCCTAAGTATTTGTAGGCTTCATTTTCTTTGCATTTAATTGGCCATTGGGCATTTCAATTCCCTCACATGCAGTGATTTTGCCCCTTTTTATGGATACAGTGGCGCATTTTTCCATGCCAAACTGCATTGAAATATCGGTGCTGAATACTCGGACTGTGTTTGTTAATGATTGGATTTCTATTTCTGACTTTCCATCGAGTTTCAAATCATCCATATATAGTAAATGCGAATTTTTTTCAGCTTCTTTGGCTGTTTGGTAGCCTAATTTCATTTTTTTTAAGATTACTGATAGCAGGATCATTGCGATGATGAAGAGAAGAGGTGAAAGTGAATTACCCTGGAAAATTCCTTGCTTGATATTAACCATTTCATAGATCTCATTCCCTACTGCCAACTCAGTTCTCCATTGTTTCATCGCCTTTTCAGTAAAGGATGTAATATTTTTGCTAATACCAGTTGTTTCTAAGCATTTTATGATCCAACTATGTGGCAGTGAGTCAAATGCCTTTTTGTAATCAATCCAGACCATATTCAAGTTCGTTTTTCTGTTCTTACAATTTTCTAATATCATTTTATCAATTAGAAGCTGATCTTTTGTGCCCCTGCTCCTTCTTTTGTTGCCTTTTTGCTCTACTGGCAAGATGTTGTTTGTTTCCAAATAATCCATCATGTTATCTGCAATAATGCCTGTGAGTAATTTGAAGGTTGTTGGCAAGCATGTTATTGGTCTGTAGTTTTCAGGTGTTGTTCCTTTAGTTGCATCTTTCTGAATCAAGTATGTTTTTCCAGTTGTCAACCATTCATCGATTTGGCCTTTTTGTAAAATTTCATTCAGTTGCCTGGCCAATATTGCATGTAAACTGGTCAGATATTTGAGCCAGAAACCATGTAATTGGTCCTTTCCAGGTGATGTCCAATTCTTTACCTTTTTAACTCGATTTTTGACCATCTCAGTTGTTATTTCTAATATTTGCATTTGTTTGTTGCCAATGCTTTTCTCAAAGTCATGTATCCACTTTGCTTCCTTGTTGTAGTCCTTTGCATTTTCCCACAATTCTTTCCAGAATTCAACTGTGGCCTGTTTTTCTGGTTTTTCACTTTTGGTGTCACCATTCACATTAAGACTTTGATAAAAAAATCCATTGGTCTGATCGAAATTGCTGATTTTGTTTATATTGGATGATTCGTGCCTCATATCTTTCAATTTTTCTAGCTGTTGCTGTTATCTGCTGTTTTACAATCTCTACAGCTTCATTGATGTTTCTTGTATCCAATCTATATCTTCTGATTAGCCGATCTATGATTTTGTTGTTTTTAAGCCGTTGCTCATGCATGTTCTTTAAGTTACTAGCATCTGCCCTTAATTTTTTGATTTTTTGTTCTAAACGGATTTTCCACTTTGGCTTTGATGCTTTTTCTGTTTTGTGACTAGGTACTTCAATTTTAATGCCTAGTTCATTAGTGACTATTACAGCTGTGCTGTACATTAACTGGTTTGTTTCCAAGATGGATCCCGGTTCAATTGTTGAAAACACTGCATTAGCCATTTTCATGATAGGGGCCAAAATTTTCTTAGGCACAGTTTTTAGTGATGGTAAACGTTGCCTTTCCTCATTAAGCAGAAAATGCTCCATGATCTTATCCTTCAATTCTTTTTGTTTTTGAGTTAGTTCATCAGTTGGTTCAGTGATAACTGGTTCTAGTGGTGGTGATGTTATTTCCTTCCCGAGAGCTTCTTCTGGGAGTTCTACTGTAATGTCTTTAGTTGTGTCTTGAATATCAGTTATTTCCGCTTGTAATATTGTTTTTTGGGTTTTGCAATTTGCCTGAATTTCCTCATGTTCAACTTCACTAAACACTTTATTCCGTTTAATAAATCGCCTTTGATCTGCTAGTCGTTGTTCACTAACATTTGAATCTGGATATTGTTGTGTCCATAATTCATACATTCGCTTTAAATAGCCTCTTTTTTCTGGCTCTGAGTTGTAGTAACTCAGAGTAGTAAATTATTATTATTATTATTATTATTATTATTATTATTATTATTATTATTATTATTATTATTATTATACAATTGTATCACAGCGGCCAGTTGTTTCGCCGGATTTGGCATTGGTTACTAGTCGGGCCCCACCCGGGGGCCTAGGACGTCGTAACGTATTTTCGTAATATGCGTGCAGATCCAAGCAGTGCGGCTTTTTGCATTTGACTGATGGTGATTTTGTCAATTTTTTACTGTTTTAAATGTAATTCCAGTGCTTTTGGAATAGCACCCAGTGTGCCAATTACCACTGGAATTACCACTGCTGGTTTGTGCCATAGTCGTTGAATTTCGATTTTTAAGTCCTGGTATCTTGCGATTTTTTCATGTTCCTTCTCGGCGACCCTGCTATCACCTGGTATTGCGATGTCTATGATTGTGACCTTATTTTTCTCAACCAGTGTGATGTCTCGTGTATAATGCGCCAGTATTTTGTCGGTTTGTATACGGAAATCCCACAAGATCTTGACCGTCTGATTTTCGGTGACTTTTTCAGGCTGATGTTCCCACCAGATTGTTGCTGTTTTAATATTATAATTTTTGCACAAATTCCAATGGATCATTTGTGCTACTGAATTGTGCCGCAATTTATAATCAGTCTGCGTGATTTTTTTACAGCAGCTGAGTATGTGATCAACAGTTTCATCAGCTTCTTTGCAAAGTCTGCATTTGGCATCATCAGAGGATTTTTCGATTTAGGCCTTAATGGCATTTGTGCGGATAGCTTGTTCTTGCGCAGCCAGGATTAATGACTCTGTTTCTTTCTTTAATGTACCTGTTTTTAACCATAACCAAGTTTGTTCACTGTCCACTTTATCTTTTATTTTTTCCAGAAATTGACCATGCAGTGCTTTGTTCTGCCAACTCTCCATTCTTGATTTTATCACATCTTTTCTGTATTCTTGTTTTGTCTGTTGGGCCTTCAGTAGATTTTTGTTCTTTATTTCGATTAATAGATGTTCTTGACTTTCTTTTAAATAATCAGCCAGTGCATGTTTTTCTTCTTCAACTGTTTGCTTCACTTGTAATAATCCTCTGCCACCTGATTTTCGGGGCAGATATAGTCTATCAGTATCACCACGTGGATGTAAACTGTAGTGCATTGTCATTAGTTTTCTGGTTTTTCGGTCCAAAAGGTCCAAATCAGCTTGTGTCCAGTTAACTATGCCAGCTGTGTATCTTATAACTGGTATTGCCCAGGTATTTATGGCCTTGATTGTATTTCCACTATTCAATTTAGATTTCAAAATTTTCCTAACTCTGTTGGTGTACTCTCGCCTGACAATAGTTTTTACTTCTCCATGCTTGATGTTATCCAACTGCAGAATGCCTAAGTATTTGTAGGCTTCATTTTGGTTGCATTTAATTAGTTGGCCATTGGGCATTTCAATTCCCTCAGATGAAGTGATTTTGCCCCTTTTTATGGATACAGTGGCGCATTTTTCCATGCCAAACTGCATTGAAATATCGGTGCTGAATACTCGGACTGTGTTTGTCAGTGATTGGATTTCTATTTCTGACTTTCCATAGAGTTTCAAATCATCCATATATAGTAAATGTGAAATTTTTTCAGCTTCTTTGGCTGTTTGGTAGCCTAATTTCATTTTTTTTAAGATTACTGATAGTGGGATCATTGCGATGATGAAGAGAAGAGGTGAAAGTGAATCACCCTGGAAAATTCCTCGCTTGATATTAACCATTCCGTTAATATTATTATTATTATTCAATTGTATCACAGCGGCCAGTTGTTTCGCCGGATTTGGCATTGGTTACTAGTCGGGCCCCACCCAGGGGCCTAGGACGTCGTAACGTATTTTCGTAATATGTAATATGTAATATTATTATTATTGTACAATTGTATTATTATTATTATTATTATTGTTGTTGTTGTTGTTGTTGTACAATTGTATCACAGCGGCCAGTTGTTTCGCCGGATTTGGCATTGGTTACTAGTCGGGCCCCACCCAGGGGCCTAGGACGTCGTAACGTATTTTCGTAATATGCGTGCAGATCCAAGCAGTGCGGCTTTTTGCATTTGACTGATGGTGATTTTGTCAATTCTTAACTGTTTTAAATGTAATTCCAGTGCTTTTGGAATAGCACCCAGTGTGCCAATTACCACTGGAATTACCACTGCTGGTTTGTGCCATAGTCGTTGAATTTCAATTTTTAAGTCCTGGTATCTTGCGATTTTTTCATGTTCCTTCTCGGCGACCCTGCTATCACCTGGTATTGCGATGTCTATGATTGTGACCTTATTTTTCTCAACCAGTGTGATGTCTGGTGTATTATGCGCCAGTATTTTGTCGGTTTGTATACGGAAATCCCACAAGATCTTGACCATCTGATTTTCGGTGACTTTTTCAGGCTGATGTTCCCACCAGTTTGTTGCTGTTTTAATATTATAATTTTTGCACAAATTCCAATGGATCATTTGTGCTACTGAATTGTGCCGCAATTTATAATCAGTCTGCGCGATTTTTTTACAGCAGCTGAGTATGTGATCAACAGTTTCATCAGCTTCTTTGCAAAGTCTGCATTTGGCATCATCAGAGGATTTTTCGATTTTGGCCTTAATGGCATTTGTGCGGATAGCTTGTTCTTGCGCAGCCAGGATTAGTGACTCTGTTTCTTTCTTTAATGTACCTGTTGTTAGCCATAACCAAGTTTGTTCACTGTCCACTTTATCTTTTATTTTTTCCAGAAATTGGCCATGCAGTGCTTTGTTCTGCCAACTCTCCATTCTTGATTTTATCACATCTTTTCTGTATTCTTGTTTCGTCTGTTGGGCCTTCAGTAGATTTTTGTTCTTTACTTCGATTAATAGATGTTCTTGACTTTCTTTTAAATAATCAGCCAGTGCATGTTTTTCTTCTTCAACTGTTTGCTTCACTTGTAATAATCCTCTGCCACCTGATTTTCGGGGCAGGTACAGTCTATCAGTATCACCACGTGGATGTAAACTGTAGTGCATTGTCATTAGTTTCCTGGTTTTTCGGTCCAAAAGGTCCAAATCAGCTTGTGTCCAGTTAACTATACCAGCTGTGTATCTTATAACTGGTATTGCCCAGGTATTTATGGCCTTGATTGTATTTCCACCATTCAATTTAGATTTCAAAATTTTCCTAACTCTGTTGGTGTACTCTCGCCTGACAATAGTTTTTACTTCTCCATGCTTGATGTTATCCAACTGCAGAATGCCTAAGTATTTGTAGGCTTCATTTTCTTTGCATTTAATTAATTGGCCATTGGGCATTTCAATTCCCTCACATGCAGTGATTTTGCCCCTTTTTATGGATACAGTGGCGCATTTTTCCATGCCAAACTGCATTGAAATATCGGTGCTGAATACTCGGACTGTGTTTGTCAATGATTGGATTTCTATTTCTGACTTTCCATAGAGTTTCAAATCATCCATATATAGTAAATGTGAAATTTTTTCAGCTTCTTTGGCTGTTTGGTAGCCTAATTTCATTTTTTTTAAGATTACTGATAGTGGGATCATTGCGATGATGAAGAGAAGAGGTGAAAGTGAATCACCCTGGAAAATTCCTCGCTTGATATTAACTATTCCGTAGATCTCATTCCCTACTGCCAACTCAGTTCTCCATTGTTTCATCGCCTTTTCAGTAAAGGATGTAATATTTTTGCTAATACCAGTTGTTTCTAAGCATTTTATGATCCAACTATGTGGCAGTGAGTCAAATGCCTTTTTGTAATCAATCCAGACCATATTCAAGTTCGTTTTTCTGTTCTTACAATTTTCTAATATCATTTTATCAATTAGAAGCTGATCTTTTGTGCCCCTGCTCCTTCTTTTGTTGCCTTTTTGCTCTACTGGCAAGATGTTGTTTGTTTCCAAATAATCCATCATGTTATCTGCAATAATGCCTGTGAGTAATTTGAAGGTTGTTGGCAAGCATGTTATTGGTCTGTAGTTTTCAGGTGTTGTTCCTTTAGCTGCATCTTTCTGAATCAGGTATGTTTTTCCAGTTGTCAACCATTCATCAATTTGGCCCTTTTGTAAAATTTCATTCAGTTGCCTGGCCAATATTGCATGTAAACTGGTCAGATATTTGAGCCAGAAACCATGTAATTGGTCCTTTCCAGGTGATGTCCAATTCTTTACCTTTTTAACTCGATTTTTGACCATCTCAGTTGTTATTTCTAATACTTGCATTTGTTTGTTGCCAATGCTTTTCTCAAAGTCATGTATCCACTTTGCTTCCTTGTTGTAGTCCTTTGCATTTTCCCACAATTCTTTCCAGAATTCAACTGTGGCCTGTTTTTCTGGTTTTTCACTTTTGGTGTCACCATTTACATTAAGACTTTGATAAAAACGCCGTTGGTCTGATCGAAATTGCTGATTTTGTTTATATTGGTTGATTCGTGCCTCATATCTTTCAATTTTTCTAGCTGTTGCTGTTATCTGCTGTTTTACAATCTCTACAGCTTCATTGATGTTTCTTGTATCCAATCTATATCGTCTGATTAGCCGATCTATGATTTTGTTGTTTTTAAGCCGTTGCTCATGCATGTTCTTTAAGTTACTAGCATCTGCCCTTAATTTTTTGATTTTTTGTTCTAAACGGATTTTCCACTTTGGCTTTGATGCTTTTTCTGTTGTGTGACTAGGTACTTTAATTTTAATGCCTAGTTCATTAGTGACTATTACAGCTGCGCTGTACATTAACTGGTTGGTTTCCAAGATGGATCCCGGTTCAATTGTTGAAAACACTGCATTAACCATTTTCATGATAGGGGCCAAAATTTTCTTAGGCACAGTTTTTAGTGATGGTAAACGTTGCCTTTCCTCATTAAGCAGAAAATGCTCCATGATCTTATCCTTCAATTCTTTTTGTTTTTGAGTTAGTTCATCAGTTGGTTCAGTGATAACTGGTTCTAGTGGTGGTGATGTTATTTCCTTCCCGAGAGCTTCTTCTGGGAGTTCTACTGTAATGTCTTTAGTTGTGTCTTGAATATCAGTTATTTCCGCTTGTGATATTGTTTTTTGGGTTTTGCAATTTGCCTGAATTTCCTCATGTTCAACTTCACTAAACACTTTATTCCGTTTAATAAATCGCCTTTGATCTGCTAGTCGTTGTTCACTAACATTTGAATCTGGATATTGTTGTTTCCATAATTCATACATTCGCTTTAAATAGCCTCTTTTTTCTGGCTCTGAGTTGTAGTAACAGGCCATTATGGCACAGTTTTCATCTGCACTATATTTTTGTCGTTTTGTTGGCTGGTCCACTTGTAGCCCACTTGTCGACGGATGTCCAGGGACCCCAACATCCGCCGCGGCCCTTGTTAACCCGCGCGACGACCGATGCGGTATGGAATTCTTATTTGTTTTTTTCACCATATTGTATGGGTTGGCGGGGGGGGTTTTACGGGACCAGATGCCAACCTGACCCCAACCCTCCTCCTTTCTCATCCGGGCTTGGGACCGGCAACGGCGGAGTTTATAATAATATTATTATTATTATACAATTGTATCACAGCAGCTAGTTGTTTCACCGGATTTGGCATTGGTTACTAGCCGGGCCTCACCAATTATTTATTATTATTATTAAATAATATTAAATATAAAAAATTAATAAATTTAAAATAAACTAACTTATTATAAAATAATTAATAATAATAATAATAATAATAATAATAATAATAATAATAATAATAATAATAATAATAATTTTTAATAAATTAAAAATAAATTAAATTATTATTAACTAATAATAATAATAATAATAATAATAAGTAGTAGTAGTAGTAGTAGTAGTAGTAGTAGTAGTAGTAGTAGTGGTGGTGGTGGTGGTGTCATGGAGCACAATGGTTTGCAAGGTAAGAATGCTGGGCTGACAATCAGCAGACGTGCATTTGAAACATGTTGCTGCCACAGGATGTGATGCATTCCCACCACATGCTCCAACTCCTACCAACCCAGCAGTTCAAAAACAAGAGACTAATAGGTACCACTTTAGAGAGAAACTTCATGGGGACACTACATTATTATCCCTGGGGAATGGTGATATTCCCACTAAATAATTTCATCACAGAAACACTTTGTTTCTTCCAACATGGAAGTATTAGTATAGCAATAGCAATAGCAGTTAGACTTATATACCGCTTCATAGGGCTTTCAGCCCTCTCTAAGCAGTTTACAGAATCAACATATTGCCCCCAACAATCTGGGTCCTAATTTTACCCACCTTGGAAGGATGGAAGGCTGAGTCAACCCTGAGCCGGTGAGATTTGAACAGCCGAACTGCAGAACTGCAGTCAGCTGAAGTAGCCTGCAGTGCTGCATTTAACCACTGCGCCACCTCGGCTCTTTCAATTTCAGCATTCATAACAGTTTCATAGAACTCTTTCAGCATTCTAATTTTATAGTCTAGTTTTTTCAGCTGAATTTGTTTGCTGCCAAATAATTCTGCTTCTATTTGAAGCAGATATTCTATGCTTATTTACCTGGCCATGGAATGCATCATGAATTTTCTTTTAACACTATTTGCAGCAAAAGTCCATAAAGGATTTTTAGCCTCAAACAAGTGTAGTTTGTCTTTTCTCTAATCAAACAAATAAATTCTCTGCAAAGTCTGTCATATTCACCAACCATCCCTCTACTCTGTATATTGCAAACTCTTTCTATCTTTGTACGTGTAATAATCTTGTTGCAGTTACCATGTTCAAGACAAATTTATGTAGGTTTCTTCTAATATCTCATAAACTCATCTTATTATAATACGTCCACTTATTATTTGTTTTTGCTTTTCCATGATGTTTGGTATGTTTTTTTTTAAAGTTTCCATCAACTATTATAAGGAAATTTATTTTTCCTTATATAAATAATAATATTGATGGCGTATTATTTTACCTATTTTCATTGTTTGTTATCATGGTAATTTTAATATGGTTTTTTCTCTTTTTCTTTTCATAATTTTACGTCAACTATTTCCCAGGTTTATTAAAGCTAATACTACTTTTTTTTCAAGGAAATACCGGTATTTGAATTTGGTTTGGTGAAGTCTATGATTGCCTTAGACCCATAGTTTTATATGTATACAAAAATAGTATCTTATATATAGATTCAAGATTAGTTTTATAGAAGGAATATTCTCTGTACATTGAATAATAACTTTCAAGTGTGTCATAAAATAACTATGGTAAATATTTTTTCTCAACATAAATTGAAGAAGAGGTGGAAAATGCTTTTCCTTTGAAGATGGACCTTAGTAATTGTGCATGCTGTTGCAAATAAATCCAAATCTGAAGGAAGATTTATAAAAGTTTTGTTCCCCACTAAAGGTGTAGCCAACATAAAAATACTTCAGCAGAACATATATGGCACTTATTGTGAAAATACCTTGTTCAGAATAGTGGACTTGAATTTTTCATTCACCAAACGATCATTTTCAAGCTGCCTGACAGATCAATGTCCTTTGGTATGTTATAGGAAATCCATGGAGTGTCAAACATTATTTCATGCACATATTTTAAAAAGATTCTGTCATATGGAAGGATTTTAGAGAGATACTGTGTTTGGGTTGCAGATTTTACAGGAAAAAGTAAAAAGATCAAGATTATGTAAACTCACAGCTGTGTGAAAAAGGGCAAAAAAAGTTTAACAACAATAGAGAAAAAGAAATCTAATGCCTTTTGAAATTTAGATTTGTTATTTATATCTGTTCCTACAAGAGAGACTCACAAGCACTTTCATATAGCAAAAATGTGCATGTTGGAAAGACTGCATTGCAAAAGAAAATCATAGACAGACATAAATAGGGCTTCGGCTTGGCTTGTACAAAAAGCTGTACTTGCACTGTTGAAAGTGCATTCAAGAAACACAAGAGCATTTTCCTGTTCTCTTTTAGACTACCCAGATGAACCTCTAGAAGACAAAGATAGAATGTGAGGGAATATATAATTGAGCAATTTCAGGAAAACAGAAGAGAGCCTTAGCCAATATTTCCACTGGCACCTAATCACAACACAATCACATACTGGCATATGATATTTTTCTGCTGTCAGTTCCACTAGATAGATCATAGTATGAAATCAACTCCAAAGGAATGCTTAAAGTATTTTTCAAGACTGACTATAATAGCAGAAACAATTAGTTTGAAAGTGCCTCTTCTTCATTTCTTAAGTAAATTAGGGAGGTGTCCCACTGAGCTACCTCTCAATATTATCAGAATATTTTGGACTTTAAAATGTTCCAGTCATTTTTGTTTAAGTTAAAGCTTCTGCATATATCTATCCAGATAATTTTCCTTACTCTCTAAATCTCCTTAACCACCAGAAGGTAAGAAAATAAACAATGGATGGAAACTGAACAAAAAAGGAAGCAATCTAGAACTAAGGAGAAATTTTATGACATAAGAACAATCATCAAGTGGAACTGCTTGCCTTCCAAAGTTTGGGTGCACCAATTTTGCAGACTTTTAAGAAGAGACTGGACAACCATTTGTTTAAAATTGTATAGGGCAGCGATGGTGAACCTTTTTTTGGCTTGCTTGCCACAAGGGGGGAGTGCAGGGGGGGTCATGCGCAGGTGTGCTGCTCCCATAATGCAATGCATGCCCCCCCAGTGTGCATGCGTGCATGAGAAGCGCTCTCCCCATTTTTTGCATGCTTTTTTCAGCCTCCCCAGGCTCCAGAGGCTTTATAGTAGCCTGGGGTGGGCGAAAACAGCTCCCCCCCGAAGGCCCTCCGGAGACTTCGGGGACCTTCAGGAGGCTTCCCTGAAGCCTCAGGAGGGCAAAAAATGACTCTCTGAGCAACCAGAAATCACAACCGGAAGCCTCCAGAGGGCCTCCAGGGGGGCAGGGAAGGCTCTTTTGCCCTCCCCAGGTCCCTATAAAACCTCTGGAGCCTGGGGGGGGGGTGAAAAATGGCTTTTAAAAAAGCTGAACTCAGCTGGCCTGTGTGCGCATGTGTGCTGGCCAGCTGACAGGGCAATGCTTTGCGTGCTCTGACAAATGGCTCCACGTGCTACCTGTGGCATGCGTGACATAGGTTCGCCATCCCGTGTATAGGATTTACTGCTTGAGCAGGGTGTTGGATTAAAAAACTTCCTAGGACCTTACAATAAGATATCAATGAAAATAGAAAGACAGCAGAAATGTGGATTAATTACATAGTTACATATTGCACCATAGGTGCTATACAAATATTTTATTTTAATTATTTTCCTTTATTGATCTAATGCAACTATATAGAGAAAAATAATCTCTAAAATATTTGAATAGAAAGTTTTAAAACAATAAAAAGATCCTTGACACAGAAAATAATATTACCCAGTCTTTCCTTTATGCTAACTAGATACATTTCAAAGGCAAAGCGGTTAGTCATTTCATGAAACTAATCTATACTATATGGAAAAAAGAATTAATCTAACCTTTAATCCAACCTTTATTATCTGGAAAAAGGAATAATTCAAGAAACATAGGATTAATTTTTAAGCAAAAATCTAAGCAAAGTAATTGCAAAGTTCTTTATAGATAGGGTTTATCATATTTAAATCTTAACTCCCTTTCTAGAAACAGATTACTTTTTGTAAAACAATGTAATGGCAAGCATCTAAATTAACTTTCATCCCAGTATTTTGCTTCTCTAACATAAGAAAGTAAATCTTCAACCATGTTTGTGCTGGATAATTTATTCCCATACAACAAATTGTTTCCCTTATGGTGCAAAATAGAGAAGAAATCATCTGGTGTCCTATTTCCGTTTTTATTCTGTGATAGATACATACATAGATAACGGCCACTCCTCTTGGTTCTGGAAAATTCTGCATCATTTTCTATATGCAGTATATACTTGACATAAATTATGGGATGTTAATCGTGTATCTTTCTATGTTTTTCTTATTTTTGATTATTTTTGTGTATTAAGTATATTTTGATATCATAAGATATCAAATATCTGTTTGATATTTTTAAATCAAAAAACTATGATTTTTATAAAATTAAAAACTACAATTTTCTGTTCTTCTGTACTATTTACATTTATTTTACTAATATTTTAATTGTTTAATAAATTTGAATTTCAACCTTGTCATTTCTTTTTCTGATACACAAAAACTTAGAGGTTTCTGTAGAAACTAATATATTCAGACCAAATAACAAAACAATTGCTTTAATTTCATTTTCATTTCATTTTCATTTATTTGTATGCCACCCTTTTCCCTAAGGGGACTCAGGGCGGCTCACAACTCAAAGGGAGGGAGAAACAAACAAAGTTACAAAAAACATAAAACCATACATAGTTAAAAAAGTACAACAATCATACCATTCGAAGTGGGGCAGCGAGTCTTTAGCCCCAGGCCTGTCGGAACAGCCAAGATTTAAGGGCTGTGCGGAAGGCCTGGAGGGTGGTGAGGGTACGAATCTCCACAGGGAGTTCGTTCCAGAGGGTCGGAGCAGCCACAGAGAAGGCCCTCCTCCGGGTAGTCGCCAGTTGACACTGGCCGGCTGATGGAATTCGGAGGAGGCCTAGTCTGTGGGATCTAATTGGTCTAGTGGAGGTAATTGGCAGTAGGCGGTCTCTCAAGTACCCAGGTCCAATACCATGAAGGGCTTTGTAGGTGACAACTAGCACCTTGAAGCGTACCCGGAGATCAACAGGCAGCCAGTGCAGCTCGCGGAGGATAGGTGTTACGTGGGTGAACCGAGGCGCACCCACGATCGCTCGCAGGGCTGCATTCTGGACAAGCTGAAGTCGCCAAATACTCTTCAAGGGCAGCCCCATGTAGAGCACGTTGCAGTATTCCAGTCTAGAGGTCACAAGGGCATGAGTGACTGTTGTGAGAGCCTCCTGGTTCAGGTAGGGACGCAACTGGTGCACCAGGCGAACCTGGCCAAATGCCCCCCTGGTCACAGCTGACAAATGGTGTTCAAAAGTCAGCTGTGGGTCCAGGAGGACTCCCAAGTTGCGGACCCTATCTGAGGGGTGTACTGTTTGACCCCCCAGCCTGAGAGGTGGAACACTTGGCCAATTAGTAGGAGGGAAGCACAGCAGCCACTCGGTCTTATCTGGATTGAGTACAAGCTTGTTAACCCCCATCCAGTCCCTAACAGCCTCGAGGCCCTGGCGCATCATGTCCATCGCTTCATTGAGTTGGCACGGGGCAGACAGATACAGCTGTGTATCGTCCGCATACTGGTGGTATTTTATCCCATGCCGTTGAATGATCTCACCCAGCGGTTTCATGTAGATATTAAAGAGGAGGGGGGACAGGACCGAACCCTGCGGCACCCCATACGTTAGGGGCCTAGGGGTCGATCTCTGCCTTCCGACCAACACTGACTGTGACCTGTCCGAGAGGTAAGAGGAGAGCCACCGTAAGACAGTGCCTCCCACCCCCACCTCCCGCAGTCGTCGCAGAAGGATACCATGGTCGATGGTATCGAAAGCCGCAGAGAGGTCAAGGAGTACTAGGATGGAGGCATGACCTCCATCCCTGGCTCTCCAGAGATCATCGATCAATGCGACCAAAGCAGTTTCCATGCTGTAGCCAGGCCTAAAACCCAACTGGAAGGGATCTAGATAACTGGTTTCCTCCAAGGACCGCTGGAGCTGAAAGGCCACCACCTTCTCAACAACCTTCCCCACAAAGGGGAGGTTGGAGACTGGACGATAGTTGTTTAGGACGGCTGGATCCAAAGATGGTTTCTTCAGGAGGTGTCTCACCACCACCGCCTTTAATGCGGGGGGAAAGACCCCCTCCCGAAGGGGGGCAGTAACAACCGCTTGGATCCAGCCCCGTGTCACCTCCCTGCTGTTAACAACCAGCCAGGAGGGGCACGGGTCCAGTACACATGTGGAGGCGCTTACAGCTTTCATGGCCTTGTCCAGCCCCGTGTCACCTCCCTGCTGTTAACAACCAGCCAGGAGGGGCACGGGTCCAGTACACATGTGGAGGCGCTTACAGCTTACAGCTTTCATGGCCTTGTCCATGTCCTCAGGGGTAACAGCTTGAAAATCAATCCAGTGATGTCCTACCAGATTATCCCTTGGTGCCTCAGCTGGTTCTGCGGGATTGGAGTCCAGGTCCACCCGAAACCGAGCAACTTTATCCGCGAGGAATTGGACGTAGTCCTCAGCTCTGCCCTGCCCTAATTTAAGTAGTTTCAGCATATTATATTCTTTTAAACCTTTTTTAACCTTTCAAAAATATTGATTATAATTAGCTGATTGAGGGTAACTATTTTATTTTCAGGTCATTCTTTTAACACTATTTTTTTAAATGCAAAGAAATAAAAATTTAAATCTTTACTCAATATTATCCAACCCTAGCTGACAATATGCAGTTTGTATCACAATATAATAGTGATCTTAATTAATTCTAGATTTAGAATGAAGTAATTTGTGAAGATTTCAGATAATAGCTCTCAAGTTGAATCCAGTATATAATCAATGTAATTTTTGTTACAATATAATTAAAATCTGAAAAATTAAAAGTCCAATTTTCAGATAAAAACCTCAATTTTTGAAAGGAAATCCTAAGAATTTGACTAACCATAAAAAGTGAATAATCAATTATTGTTTTAAAATATATGTATACATAATATAGACATCCTTCTTAAATTACCTCAGAATCTTAGGATAATGGTTAGTTTCAGAACATTTATTTTTCTTTATCAGTTCATTGATATTTTCAGCTAGCTACCATCATTATAGAATTTGAAAGATAATTTATCAAGAAAGCTACCTTCTTAGTAATAATTATCTCCCATTACTTAAAATACTTTAAATAAAAAAGATGCATTTTTATATGTTTTCATAGAAATCTTGTTTCTTTTCTTCAAAAATATAATGCTTTATATTTTTATATTATTAGATGTTAATCAAAATATATACCATATTGCCACAGAATCTACATAGATTACATACATACATACATACATACATACATACATACATACATAATATTGATAATTTTTAAAAAGGACCAAATATAATTTATCAATAGTAATAATTAATATTCAATCAGAAGCCTATCTAATAAGGTAAGCCAATCCAGTGGTAGAATGATGGTTTTTTAAATCAAGCAGTAAATTGAATTGAAATCTATTTTTATCATAATTTGTTCAAAAAAAATCATCTCAACTATATCAAAGGTGCTGCTAGCTAATTTAGAATGTAATTTAAAAGTTAGGAGTTTATCAATAAAAATTCAGTTTTACACCATTGGAGAGATTCCTCTTTTGACTGGTAGACATGTTTACATCATGCATCAGCAGGAAAATTTGCATATTAGTGAGACTGAAATCTCTAATTGCCTTTGGGCATCTAGCTAAGATAAGAAGATAAAAAGAATAACCATTCACAGCTAACTTGTTTAGCAACCTTTCTTCCAGGTGTTAATTAAAATGTGGATTAACATTAATTTATTTATCTATGTGTAAATTCTAATCCTTACCTATAGTTGAGTTTGAAAATGCAAATGTATTCAAGCCATTTATGCACAAGACAAATATATACATACATACATACATACACACACACACACACACACACACACACACACACATACACACATACATATACATATACATATACATATACATATACATATACATATACATATACATATACATATACATATACATATACATATACATATACATATACATATACATATACATATACATATACATATACATATACATATACATATACATATACATATACATATACATATACATATATATATATATATATATATATATATATATATATATATATATTAATCCGGCTCCAGTAAATTTATAAATTTATGCACCTTCATTCCTTTTCTTTCTGGAAATACTATTCCCCACCATCTTCAGTAGCAAATCAGAATTTGTTAGATATTCACTTGGCCACTAGGAAGGAACAACTTATTATGATTGAAGGAGATTAGTGATCCATTTCTGAAAATCAACTAATCATATTGGCTGCTGAAAAAACATTAAGGGCCATAGTTTTGGCAGATAATGAATCTATGGAATCTGGTGCCACAATTTTGCCAACAATAGTATAGGCTAGAAGTAGCCATGAATCATGTTTTTGGCATGGCGAAAGTATGTATTTTGATTTCAGCAGGCATTTTGATAATAGAATTAAAGATGAGCATATACATAAACAGGGCCATGGTGTGGGAGGTTTGGGAGATAGTAGGCCTTTTAAAAGTTTCTGCTATGGTTTTTGTCTGTATTTTTTCAAAAGCTAAAGTAATACTTGAAAAATATGTAGTTTTTACTGAGCCATAGAATTTTCAACACTGCTTCTCTTTTTAAAATGAATCATCTGAAGCATTTCCAGGACAGTATGATCAATACCCTACCTATTGAATTTACTATAAACCAATCACTAAGCCTATATTGAAAGACAGAAAAATTACAGGTACAAAAGCTACATATTGCTCTACAAAACAGAAAAGTAATCTTTCTCTAATGGGGAAAAAAGGAACAGAAAGGAAGGAAGGAAGGATTCTATTACTAATGAGTAAGTACACTGTTACAACAGAAGTTTATCAAAAGAATAAAAAACTGCATCTTTATGTACACAGATGTAGAAACAAAATTTATTAGTCATATTTTACTATAATATGTAATCAGATTTTAAACCTCTTTAATAAGGAAAATGTAAGTTTTAACTTATTTACTTTATTTATTTATTTATTTATTTATTTATTTATTTCTAACTCAAAAGAGATTTCTGAGAAAGAGTTGTTAGAGTAATGACGAAGAATAAAAGGGAGTAAGAAAGGAAAAGAAAAAAAAACTAAACCATTCTTCAGAATGTAATGTTTACATTATTTCACATGTTATGATTGGGAAAGCCAAGGTGGTCCCTCCACCTCCTAAGCAGATGGGTTAAATCGGGCAATGGAAAGGCTAAAGGCAACAACAGCTCTTTATTGTAACAGAACAAGTATGCACAATCCAGTGAAGGTTGAGTCTGACAGCAGCCCTTTTATAGGGAGCTGTCAAACCCTTCAACCAATGAGATTAAACCTCTGTTCCTGCTAGAACAGAGGACCTTGGTGGAAACCATTGTAACTGAAGCTAGTATCTAACAGGTCCTATTGTTCTTCCACAAGGAACATTGACACACTAAAGCAATGCTTTAATCTACCAAGAAAGCTTTATACAGTGTGTCCATAGTGCCTATGCAAAACTAAGCACGTGGGAATGAACTTGATTTGATACATCAACTTTGAAACCTTTTCCTGAAAATCAATTTTCAACCAGATTCAGTCAGATCAAGTACTTCAAATGGATTCCTACCAAACTGCTCTTTAAAATGCTTTTCACAGATCTAGTATGTAAAGCAATTTTCTTTTAGGGTGGTCATTTCTATTTTAAAAGATTGTCCAGCCCAATTCTGGTTGAAAGACAAAGAGCCATCAGAAAGAACAGGATCAGAACTGTTACCCATTAGCAGTTAAAAATTGTATATTTTTCTTCACTATGATGAGGTCCAGTTTATTTCTGTTTAAAGGTAAAGGTTCCCTCGCACAAATGTGCTAGTCATTCCCGACTCTAGGTGGTGGTGCATCTCCATGGTCATGTGGCTGGCACACTAAACACCAAAGGCACATAGAATGCTGTTATCTCCCCACCAAAGATGGTCCCTATTTTTCTATGTGAGTTTTACATGCTTTCAAACTGCTAGATTGGGACAAGTAACTGGAGCTCACTCAGTTATATGGCACTAGGGATTCGAACCACCAAACTGCTGACCTTTCTGATTGACAACCTCAGCGTCTTAGCCACTCAGCATACCTTCATATTTCTGTTTAAATTATGGTAAATATTTTTGTATTTGCATACACACATATGCCGCAGACAAACATATGCAAATTTTGTACCAATGTGTACTTATTTTTGCCCTCAAATTTTGGTGGTACTTTCCTGGCCACGTTAATTTAATCTCAAACATCATAATGAATACTTGCTCTTAGTCAAACTGGATATCTTCCAAATTATATTTGGTGCCCAGAATTTGCACTTAAGATTTATGCAGAAGTTGAAGGTTTTCCATAGACTTGGTTTCCATATGATAATTTTGTTCTTTTAAACAGCATTGGAAGCCATATGTCATGCTGGAAATTCAGATTATATATTCCTAATCTAGTGAAATGAATAGAAAATCATAAATATTGCAGAAGAAAATTCGTATAAAACTGACCATTTTTTTACTACCAGTTATGTGGGAGTGGCTTGGTGGGCATGGCATGGCTTGGCTTGGTGGGTGTGGCAGGGGAAGGATACTGTTAAAATCTCCATTTCCACCCCGCTCCAGGTGAAAGTTACTGCAAAATCCCCATTCCCTCCCAATCAACTGGGCCTCGGGAGGCAGAGATTGGAGTAGGGCCAGTGAGAAGTGATATTTACCCATTCTCTGAACTACTCAAAATTTCCACTACTGGTTCTCCAGAACTGGTCAGAACCTACTGAATACCACTCTGATCCAAATCATTCAGAAAGAGATTTATTCTACAGGAATTATCTATTACATGACTTCTAGAAAATGTCAACACTTTGCAGTGGTAAAATGTACATTTGAGCTGCATTTTTTAGCAAACCTATGATATTAGTCAACTTCCCATTCATGTAAACTGCTTAAAGCACCTTGTAAAAAAAAAAGGAAATTTACATCAGGTGGTGCCAGAATGGCAACAGGGCAAGAATAAACTAGCAACTAGCAAACTCAAACCCAATTCAGTTACCATACATTAAGAAAGTATAGCAGCCTGCCAATCTGGTAAGAGGAAAAAATAATAAAGTCAAAATAGGTTTATATAAGTAATTCCAATTATGCTGTAATTTACACTGTGTCTGACTTTTTCTTTATTTTATATTTGTAATGCAGTAAATCAAAGGAATATAAAATTTTATTGTGCAATACCCCCTCCCCCCCCCCCAAGCAAGCTGCTACTGCTTTGCTGGAGTTTCAGTATAACAGTATTTGTTGGATGCTTAATAAAGATATGTTGTATCTTCAAAATGATTGATTTGGGTTAGCCAAGTTTGATCACAGCAACCATTATTACCAGTTGAGACAAGCATTTGGTGGCCACCTACAAGAGACTAACCTATAGAAGTTTTTCAAACCAAGTAAAATTTAACAACAGACTTTCTTTCTCCAAAACTATGAGCAAAACATCCCAAATGATTCCTAAAAACTTTTCACCAGATCAATATGTGTTACTAAAGTGTTATTTCTTAAAGGACGTTTTCCAACTTTTCAGAAAATTACAAATTGTTTGACATGAAAACACTGTGGTAGATGGGTGGGACTGAGCTCCAGTAATGGAAAGAAATAAACAATTGTTTCTCCAGCACTGTATTGAAAGTTGGAGAGAGAAAAAAAACAATCAAATGTACTTTTCAGTTTTAGTGATCATTGAAAATAATGGATTAGGGTTTCATAAATGTTTGTAATCTTGGGCTGTTTCTTGGAAACTGAGACAGATATTTCAGTTGATTCAGATACTGTGTTTCTCTTGCATGATCTTAGCAAAGATTAGAAGTTTGCAGCTTCTTTCACATTGTAAGAAGATGGTTGCTGGAACAGTGCAGGATGAGATAAATTTGTGGCAGGGAGGCCACCAAAATAAAAACAGTGAATTACAGATATGTTATAGCTCTGGAACTTTCCTCATTATATGATCTTCACTTCCTACAACAGGACCAATTTGTCATCTTAGAGGGTCTTAGTTTAGAAAGCAGAGTTATTTCTTGAGCTTCATCTTCATACATAAAATGTCAGTGAAATACTGCAATCCTATCCTATAATTTACCAAGTGATGAAAAATGGAACTCATAAAGTGATGTTAGAAAGATTCAAGAATTTTTTTCTATGCCACAGAATCGAATTGTGAGAGGGAAGTGGAAAGATGCCTCAGTGTGAGGTATAATGTGAAGTGTGTATGCTTTAAGTCCCCAATTATTGAAGTTTCCACAAAGACCAAGTGGTGGCTCTATTGAATTATGTGGCCAAATTCTGAACTTTCCCTCTGAATTTAGAGCTAAAAATCTGATCTGTCCTATGAACTTCAGATTCCAACTTTAATGCAGTAAATGGATATATTTTTCATTTTAAAAATTCTTAGACACAAATATGACTTTTGTTATTTATAAAATAAGCTATGCTATTTTCTAAGAAATAATTAATTCTAAATTCTTCTAACCTTCCTTTATTATAACGTTTGTATCTTAGTTTCTTTAGACAGTACATAATGTTATCTTATCAGCAGTTAAGTTCCTTGTAAAAAAGAAAAGTATTCCACTCTCTTCTCCATTTTTTTTCTTGACAGAATGCAAACATTACAATTACTGAATATATCTCTATTCATATTTATCAGGAAGTGTTTTATTTGCATTAAGATATCATGAAGCTATTTTTAACACATTCATTGCCTCTGGCATCTTAATATTGTCTCCCAGCATGTAGAGCAGGGAGCTTGGGACTGCTCTTTCAGAAGGGATTAACTAATCAGGTTCCAATTACTTGAGGATATGGAAATAGATGTAGAAGTGTATTTTTTAGAGGAGAAAAATGTAGGATAGCTAGAAAGCTAGTTAGTTACGTATATAGGTAGATAGATGATAGACATGTGGGCAGACAGACTTTATTATGATCACTGATCACCACGGGGCTGTAAAATATTTGTTACGTTAAATGAAATGTACCAAAGGCACAAGCAATATTCATAGCTTGAAATACTGCTTAGATTTTTTTCCTTTTTATTTTTCTTTGTATCTGATAACCTGATGTAGAAAGAAAATCAGAATAATTTGATTGCTATGTTAATAGGCAAGTATAGAAATGCTAACAATCATGCCTGAAATAGTTGAAAAAAGTAATTCAAAAATGTGGGGCTAGGATGAGACATTAATATAAAGGTGAAAATGGTAAGGCAGAACCAGCAATTCTCAGATTAAAGATATCTGCTACAGTATCACAACACAAAACAGAAATACAAAATTTCTGAGCCACGTATCTGTCAATTTGCATCAGCAGAAGAATGAAGCCTCAATTTGACACAAGCACAACACTTTGTCACATGGCCAGTTGTGCAATATAAAGCTGAGAAGAATATTGATGGTGTAGTATTCAAAACTATTGAATGACTAATATAGGAAGTTCCATGTCAATATAAACATTAATGGAAAGAAGATCTATAGAATTCCACACCGAAATAGCAATAGCACTTACTTCTATACACCCCATGTTTTACATCATTCTCTGACTGGTTTACAAATGTCAGCATATTGCCCCCAACAATCTGACTGCTCATTTTACTGACCTCAGAATGATAGAAGGCTGAATCAAGCATGTGCTGGTCAGGATCAAACTCCTATGTATGGGCATACTTAGCCTGCCATTCTGCATTTTCTCACACACACACACACACACACACACACACACACACACACACCCATCACAGCTTGTAGATATCAGACTGGGTCTCGCCGTTCCCCTGTAATCACTGATTGGAATTATGCTTTGAGATGAGAAGGAAACCACTATATAGCATTGTCTCCTATTCTTAATTTCATGGACAGTCCATGACAGTAGCATGGTTAATGATATCAAATCCACCAAAAGTCTAATAACACAAAGAGGAAGTCATTAACACCATTAAAATCCTTCCGCAGAACATTATGCAAAAAAGGCAATTCTCATCTACCATTTAGTCAACCATCAATCAAGCAGTCTGCCCAAATGGTCCAAGATAAAAGCCATATGTGACATAGTTCACATCCTGGACACTCAGCAAATTTCAGTCAGGTTTATCCCACATAGACACTGTCCCTACTTCCAAAACAATCAACCAGGGCAGGCACCAGACTGAAGCCATGAGGCCATCTTCTCACAATTCTTTAATGCTTCCTGCTAGATGCTCTCATTTCAACTCTCATTCTTCAGCCCGTTAATTTTCCAGGCCCTCTTGTTTTCCTTCACAGTGAGGCCATGATATCATTGCCATCACAAAGGTTTTCTGCTCCTCTGTTTTGGAGATTTTGGATCTCCAGCCTGCAACTGTGGCCAATCACTTAGTCAATCTAAGCCCAAATTACTGGCCCCAATTCAGCAATTTACATTCTATTCTATGAATAAACTCTTCCACCTATATTTCAGGCAGTTTATACTCAACTTATCTTTCTGTTCTTTCAACTTTTACTGTCCTCTGACTCACTGTTCATAAGGACTATAAATCTATTGCCATCTTGTCACCAATGATAACAGTTATTGCAGAGCCAGGTAGCAAAGATGGAGCTATGGATCAAGAATCATTTTACAAGAAGCTTGCAAGGGAGCACCAACAGGGAAATGAATCAAATGAAAAAGAGCAATAAAAAGCAATTACAAAAAAAATCTAGAAGGAACAAGATAGATACTGTTCAGAGAGAGAATTCAACACTGAGAAGCAAGTTAATATTACAGAGCTTTTTCTTAACAGTTTTATTGACCTGACTGAAAAGTATCTAGCAACAATGATGGAGTTCTTGGCATTTCCAAAGTATTTTTTTAACTGTATCACAAAACAAGAATGCGGCAGATGAAATTGCACTGTTGCTTTGCCTAGCAAAAGGTCAGACCGTTTTTTCCAGACTTTTAATCTATTGTGTCAATTTAGATTGGTGCTGTAGACTGATGGTTTAAAGATATCCAATTGCTCAGCAGCTTTACTTGAGACAAATACTTTTTGTCTCAAAAAAGAAGTTGAAATATAAGAAGTGATCATGGTCTGGTTCAAATACAGACTGAATAATCTTGGGCTTGCATATAACGAATATTTATAATCACTATATCTAGTCATCAAACGAATTAAATCTCCTAAAAATAATCCTAAAACAAATACTATATTATGTAAGAAATCTGAAACAGGGTAAGAAAAGGAAGGGAGGGAAGGAAAGAAGGAAAAACAATTAGGCATTCTTTGATTGCTTGAATAAAAGTAGCATTTAGACATTTGTAGCATATTGTAGTTTCAAACTGAATTTGTAATGTACACTCATCATTTAGCTGTGTAGTTTATTTTTGTACTTATAAAGACTTATATGGTCACCAATAGTATATAAAAGAATCACAAGAAAATGAGAAAAGTAAAAAACAAGACCATACAACCATTCCTACTACATAACACTATACCACATGGTGCCATAATAAACAATTGCATTACATACTTATTAGTTCTATTCTTGTCTTAAACCAGGATCTTGTTTATTTTCTGGTTGAGGCAACTCAAATTTCAGCTGGCTGAGCAATATATTAATAACTACAAGTCACACTGTATTATGGATGCACGGTCATCTATTAGAGATTTTGATTCTGCGTAAGGAAGCAACTGATTTTTGCTATTGAGATCCTGTCCTGGTGTCTAGAGGATGTATAGGCCCGGATGAAAAAGAACAAATTTAACTCAATCCTATCAAGATCTAATAGCTATATAAATCAGGATTTTGCTCCTACATTCATGGATGGGGGAACTCATTTTAAAGTGGTATACCATTTGAAAGTTTTCTTTGATCCACAATTCCTGCTTGAGGATTTAGTGGCAGCTGTGGCTCAGAGGCTCTGTGCATAGTTCCATATTATGTACAAGTTGTGACTCTTTCTGAGTTTGAAAAGGCTCAGTTTTAAGTAAACATCTGACCATCAAAACTCAATTGCTAAGAATCATTTGCTTTCTCAGCGCATCCTGTCTCCGAAGGCTGTTATTGTAGGATATTTAAAATAAAAGCAGATTTAAGTTGCCTTGAACTCCTCGAAAAATTGCAGACTATATATATATCCCACAGCATCTGCAAAAAAAGTGTACAAAGTAATGGTGGTGGTTAAGAATCACCGGGAATCTGGCACCATATAAATTTAATAAGTTGTTATTCTGCAATCAAGACCATATCCTATTATAGATATATTGACATCTTTCCACATTCAAAAGGGTTGTATTTCAATTACATAGTTACAACCACTATATTTTAAGACTCCCTATAGACACCACTGAATCTGCTAAATAAATAAAATGAATAAATAATAAATGATGTGGGTGATAATATAAATTGATTTTGACATTACTGAAGTCATCTGTGCCTGTGGAAGAAAGAATAAAACTACAGGAGAATTATTGAGCTCCTTTGCTAATATTTGCTTAAAAAGGGTAATGCCAAGGGGGTTACTTTTTGCTATAAATGGTAAAGCAATAGCTGTATAACACAACACTGAGGATGTTTTAGATCTGTATTTCCTATAGAGTAACACAAGATAGCCTACAATCTTTCTCCAGTAGTATTCAGAAAGTTAAAAATGAAAGTTAAAAATGAATATGTCATGTGCACACCCTTCCCAAATGTCCTTGTGACATTTCTTAGTGACTACAAATATAGCTTTTCTCCATCATGATTTATACCTAACCTGATTCTTCAAGTCTTCTAACACTTGAGTACATATAGTGGGCTCCTCTTTAGGCAGGCTCAATGCGAAAGTTTGAAGATGAATTTTAAGTGCCTTCAACTAAATACATTTATAATCCTCCCTGCAGCTTGAATACTGATTAGCATGTTTCTTCATGCTGAATGTGAACATCTGTTCATCCATAGATATTGTGAGTGGCCCTTCTATGCTTTCACTGTTGCCTACCTACTTTACACCCTTGTATAGTCCCAAAGGAAGTTCTCACTGCTTCGGCTGTTGCACTTTTTCATAAATCTGGCTTATTTCCAGGGCTAGGACAAATGTTCCTGCCACTAGCCAGTGTAATAATCCTATTAAAATGTGTTAAGCTTCACTGTCAGCTTCTTAGGCTTTCTTTGGTATCTTTATGTGCTGCTCATTTTCATTTTGTTTCAGTGATGTGTGATTCCAAGAAGAGGTTTTTATGAGTAAATATTCTCTAGGAATGGGCACAGATCTGATTTTATTTAGCAGAAAACATAAACTATATCAGAACTGCTGGGGACTTTTGAAGTGAACTTTGTAAGGAAACAGAAAAGCTCTTTCTTACTGGCTCCACTTTTGGCAGCAGAAACAGTTAAAATAATGTCAGACAAGCAGTCTTCTAATATTTCTCATTAGGAAAGGTCACCGTTCTGCTAGTTCATCACAATTTTTGAAGCCTGTACATGGAAAGGCTTGGTGGGAAGAATAAAAAATATTATAATAGGCACAAGGAAAATTGCACAGCACAGGAAAGAAAGAGACAATTAATTTGGTGCTGTAGAAATCAGCTCAAGCTGACCAACTATATTTTGAGAGTGGTTTGTAATGCATGAAACAAGTTTGAATCCTATTGCTCTAAATCCTGTCTAGTTTAGATCAATAAGTGGGAAATCAATAAAGATAATGCAGATTTACACCAATGTAAGAGAAAGCCATACCTGGCCCTACATAATTTTTTCCCCTGTTTTCTAGAAAATCAATCTCATCTTGGCACTTGTTTCTTTGGTTCTCCTTTGTTTAAATTTTTGAAGAACCCATTGGCATTTATATACAAATAATTCTGGGTGGAAGTTTATCCAGAACCAGAATAGAATAGAACTGGAAAAGACCTTGGAGGTCTTCTAGTCCAATTCCCTGCTCAAGCAGGAGACCCTATACTAGTGATTATCCAATCTCTTCTTTAAAATCCTGCAGGGATGAAGCACCTACAAGGCAAGCTGTTCCACTGGTTTATTGTCCTCATGGTTAGGAATTTTCTTCTTAAGTCCAGGTTGCTTCTCTCCTTGATTAGTTCCCATCCATTGTTTATTTTTTATTTACTTTATTTATTATTATTATACAATTGTATCACAGCGGCCAGTTGTTTCGCCGGATTTGGCATTGGTTACTAGTCGGGCCCCATCCAGGGGCCTAGGACGTTGTAACGTATTTTCGTAATATGCGTGCAGATCCAAGCAGTGCAGCTTTTTGCATTTGACTGATGGTGATTTTGTCAATTTTAACTGTTTTAAATGTAATTCCAGTGCTTTTGGAATAGCACCCAGTGTGCCAATTACCACTGGAATTACCACTGCTGGTTTGTGCCATAGTCGTTGAATTTCAATTTTTAAGTCCTGGTATTTTGCGATTTTTTTCATGTTCCTTCTCGGCGACCCTGCTATCACCTGGTATTGCGATGTCTATGATTGTGACCTTATTTTTCTCAACCAGTGTGATGTCTGGTGTATTATGCGCCAGTATTTTGTCGGTTTGTATACGGAAATCCCACAAGATCTTGACCATCTGATTTTCGGTGACTTTTTCAGGCTGATGTTCCCACCAGTTTGTTGCTGTTTTAATATTATAATTTTTGCACAAATTCCAATGGATGATTTGTGCTACTGAATTGTGCCGCAATTTATAATCAGTCTGCGCAATTTTTTTACAGCAGCTGAGTATGTGATCAACAATTTCATCAGCTTCTTTGCAAAGTCTGCATTTGGCATCATCAGAGGATTTTTCGATTTTGGCCTTAATGGCATTTGTGCGGATAGCTTGTTCTTGCGCAGCCAGGATTAGTGACTCTGTTTCTTTCTTTAATGTACCTGTTGTTAACCATAACCAAGTTTGTTCACTGTCCACTTTATCTTTTATTTTTTCCAGAAATTGGCCATGCAGTGCTTTGTTCTGCCAACTCTCCATTCTTGATTTTATCACATCTTTTCTGTATTCTTGTTTTGGGCCTTCAGTAGATTTTTGTTCTTTACATCGATTAATAGATGTTCTTGACTTTCTTTTAAATAATCAGCCAGTGCATGTTTTTCTTCTTCAACTGTTTGCTTCACTTGGAATAATCCTCTGCCACCTGATTTTCGGGGCAGGTACAGTCTATCTGTATCATCACGTGGATGTAAACTGTAGTGCATTGTCATTAGTTTCCTGGTTTTTCAGTCCAAAATGTCCAAATCAGCTTGTGTCCAGTTAACTATACCAGCTGTGTATCTTATAACTGGTATTTCCCAGGTATTTATGGCCTTGATTGTATTTCCACCATTCAATTTAGATTTCAAAATTTTCCTAACTCTGTTGGTGTACTCTCGCCTGATAATAGTTTTTACTTCTCCATGCTTGATGTTATCCAACTGCAGAATGCCTAAGTATTTGTAGGCTTCATTTTCGTTGCATTTAATTAGTTGGCCATTGGGCATTTCAATTCCCTCACATGCAGTGATTTTGCCCCTTTTTATGGATACAGTGGAGCATTTTTCCATGCCAAACTGCATTGAAATATCGGTGCTGAATACTTGGACTGTGTTTGTCAATGATTGGATTTCTATTTCTGACTTTCCATAGAGTTTCAAATCATCCATATATAGTAAATGCGAAATTTTTTCAGCCTCTTTGGCTGTTTGGTAGCCTAATTTCATTTTTTTTAAGATTACTGATAGTGGGATCATTGCGATGATGAAGAGAAGAGGTGAAAGTGAATCACCCTGGAAAATTCCTCGCTTGATATTAACCATTCCATAGATCTCATTCCCTACTGCCAACTCAGTTCTCCATTGTTTCATCGCCTTTTCAGTAAAAGATGTAATATTTTTGCTAATGCCAGTTGTTTCTAAGTATTTTATGATCCAACTATGTGGCAGTGAGTCAAATGCCTTTTTGTAATCAATCCAGACCATATTCAAGTTCGTTTTTCTGTTCTTACAATTTTCTAATATCATTTTATCAATTAGGAGCTGATCTTTTGTGCCCCTGCTCCTTCTTTTGTTGCCTTTTTGCTCTACTGGCAAGATGTTGTTTGTTTCCAAATAATCCATAATGCTATCTGCAATAATGCCTGTGGGTAATTTGAAGGTTTTTGGCAAGCATGTTATTGGTCTGTAGTTTTCAGGTATTGTTTCTTTAGTTGCATCTTTCTGAATCAAGTATGTTTTTCCAGTTGTCAACCATTCATCAATTTGGCCCTTTTGTAAAATTTCATTCAATTGCCTGGCCAATACTGCATGTAAACTGGTCAGATATTTGAGCCAGAAACCATGTAATTTGTTAATTTGTCCATCTCTGCATAATCCAAAATTTTTTGTATCACTAATTTATCCAAGGGGATATTATTTTGTTTCCAGCATTGGGCAAATGCTATTTTAGCTGTAGTCAGCAGATGTATTAATATGTACTTATTATTCTTTGTATATTTCCCTTTTATTATTCCCAGTAGAAAGAGTTCGGGTTTATATTTTATTTGTTCTCCTGTAATTTCTTGCACCCATTTCCAAATTTTTGTCCAATATTTTTGAGTTCCTGGGTAGGCCCACCATATGTGATAGAAAGTCCCTTGTATTTTTTTACAATTCCAGCAGGTCAGATTCATGTTTGGGTACATTTTAGCAAATCCCGGTGGTGGTAAATGCTGATGATAAAACATTTTATACATATTTTCTTTGAGTGCTATTGCTCATGTTAGTTTATAACTTGTGTTCCAAATTATTTCCCAATACACTAGATCTATATTGTGTCCAAAGTTTCATATTCTTCTCTGTGATATTCCTTTTCTGCCAACACTTACCACTGTTTCCACTTGCAAAACAATCCACTAATCCACTCGATGACACAACAGATTGATTAAATTCTTCCTTCCCCTTTTAGATAGTTTGTCGAGATTTCAAGTCCACCATTGAAACATGGCAGTCACTTGCATGCCAGATTAAAAGAATATCCCCACATCGGGAAGAAGGCGGGGCTTAGCAGTGAGAAGACGGATTTTCAGGCTATTCCTGAAATTCCCCTATTCCGAAGGAAATTGGATGGTCCTTTTCAGACCCAAGCTGTCCCAGAGAGACAGTAAAAGGTAGAAGGAGATCCAGTGACCCAGAGACATTCGCAAAGTCCCTGGGGGCTTGGAATTTAACCTCCTTTGCCAGTGACTTCTGGATTAGCCGTAAGCTAATCGAAACTGCAGGTTGCCCCTAAGAATGGCAAGTGTTTCCAGCTGGTAAGGTGATTTTATTACTCAGAGAGACACGGTCTGCATAAAAATTTAATCTAATTGAAACCAAAGAACAGAAGAATCTAGCGGCGAGTTGGATCTCTTTATTGGTTTATGGACGGTGGTTACCCTATTTTTTAAATGTTTTAAATGCTACTTACATGGACAAAGGAAAGATTACTCCAACATCTCCTCTGACTCTCTGTAAGTGGGCTGTAAACCAATTTACTATAATTTGGCTCCCTACAACTTGACACTTTTATTGCTTGGCTAGGTTGGTCTAAGATCAGATAAGATTGTACAGCTCCCAGCTTGTTTTTACTTGCAAATACCTTAAAGCTTTTAAAGGGAAAATATTAACTGTGTACAAAGATGGCGTCTGTTCAAGTTTCAAATGATTCACTTCAAATGATTTTTTCCGCACTACAAAAGCTATCTGACACATACGACAGATTTGAGAGGAATCTGGATTATTTGCTGTTTCTAACATCAAAATATGAAGAAAAAAATGAGAATGTTGAATGTTTGAATGTCCCTGAAATACAAACGAAGGATGTCAGAGATGAAGATTTTCAATTTGCTGACATTCTGGGCATCTGGTTTACCTCTGAGGGAGAAAAAGATGGAATGTTTGAAGGGGGGGCAGCCACACAGAAGATTTACTTCAAAAGACAGAGCGTAGGAGGAATGAGAAGCATTAAAGAATTTATACTTTATGAAATATCATTTGCAAAACTTTTGATACCACCACTGAGAATTAAAGACAAGCTGAAAAGGGGAATAAATGGAGGACAGCGACATTATATGAGAGGCACCTTAAGCAAAAAGGTGCAAAGATCTTCTTGTTTGGACTTGCTCATAAAGACGTTTGGAGAACTTGATCCACGAATGGCAACAGGATTAAGGAGGTTTTGTTATTGGAGAGACACAGGCTCATAGATGGAAGAATACAATTCAAAATTAGCTAAACCTAATTAATTTTATTTGTAATAGACATAGTTGAATAATAATTGATAATGATAGTAATGTATATAATGTGGAGTTGATATGATAAATAATAATTGGATATGAGAAGGGAAGGTTAGAAATATTTTTGGACCATATACAAAGGTTATTAATCACAATAATTACCACTATTAAAAAATAAAATAAAACTATATACAGCTAAATGTTAACTAATATGGGGAAAATGTTATGATATACGATATAATTACATAAAGAAAGGAGAATGATAATAAACTATATACATGGAGGATGGAATTTTTGGTATTAAATATTATGGATGTTTAGCTAAAACAGGATATGAGGATTTGTTGTTAATGGAGGATTTTATAAACAAGTAAATGAAATGCTTGCATGTGGTTATGGATTAAATCTTTGGCATAGTTAAGGATGAAAGATGTTTAAACAACTGTAGTCAACTAAAAGTGGAGATATGATGATGTCAATATGGTAAACATTTGAGTTAAGATATTTGAATTAATATGAATTAATGGAAGAGATGCACAAAAACATGTTGTAACCAGCTGATATACTTTTTTATAATATATACTTGTGGTTTTTTTGTTTTTTTTTTCTTTCTTTTTTTTCCCCTGCCTTGTTTTCTGTTTTTTGTCTTTTTTGTGTTTTGATTTTTTCTTTTCCCATTGGTGTGGGCACGTGTTGTTTATGTAACCAAAAAATTAAAAAAAAGAATAATAAAAAAAAGAATATCCCCACATCGTAGCAGGAGGTCGCCCTCGCCTAGGGTTTCCCTACTCCTCCGAGTTTCCTTCCAAGATCAGTGTACTCCCGCAGGGGTCCTCCAAATGTGTAGATTGAGATAAGAAGTCAGAGCCCTGATTTCTTCCCCACACTCATCCCGACATCACTACCCGGAATTCTCTTATCCATTGTTTCTTATTCCAGCTCCAGTGCTTACTGTTGTATTAAAAGAAACTATGGATGAAATAACCACCCGATATGTGGTTGCTACTAGGGTATCATTGATGGGGGTCAAAAGAGTTCAGATGAAGTCATGACCTGATTGATGCACCATCCCTTTTAACATACACTGTGTATAACATATATAAAAATGGGCAAGACCTTGATTGTGTCCTTGTCACCACCATTTTGACATTTAAAGACAAACACACATACACACATGTGTGTGTCAATGTTTCTTTTTCCTTCAATTTTTGATGGGTCTTGATGGGACACACACATTTTTCTGCACTAACATATATTTATATAATAATATTCTTCTTTGAACAGAATAATATTAAAGGGATTCTCACAACTCCTGGTCAATGAGCAGGTACATTTGGGCCAGGAGGGCCTATGCACAACTGTAAGTTGTACACCAGTTAGATGTAGGAATGGAAGCTTCCAATTTTGTACTCTATTCTGTTTAATTCACTTAATGTATTTCTTGTCCAAATAAAAAGTTTAAATACTATCCAATTTTGGAAATATATGTACATGTTCAATGTACATACTTTAAACAGAAATGTCTAAATCCTAATGATAATTTCAACTTAGAAAGATTCTAAGATTTAGTTTCAAGATTTCAATAACTTGAATCAACAATTTGGAGCCATAAGATAATAATGTTACAAATAACAATTATTCAGAGAAGTAGAATTAGGAAGCCCAGTGATAAGATTAGGCCTGTTTCCACTTCCACCAGGCTTTTTTCAACCCACCTGAGGTGCCATGAATTTGACTCCACCAGCTTTGGATCCTTCCCCTGGTTCCATTCGCTGGTAGTTGATTTCCTGGAATCTATCTCTGGGCACAGGAAACATAAAAATGTCCAGGGAAGGCATGTGGTGGTTATCATTCTGATGGCAATTATGGCAGCATTCTGAAACAAGACTGAGCACAGAAAATAACAACTATCATAGAACTATAATGAGATGTTCTTATCTAGCATAACATTGTATTTGGGCCAGGTATACATGGATAATTCAAGGCATTTCACTGTTTTCTTTTTCAATTCCCTATGGTGTAAATCAAATGGTAAATTCAATATGTAGCCATCCCTCCTGATATTAAATTTATTTTTACAATCACTTTCCATTAGTTATTCTTAGAACTCGGAGTGTTATCATATTAACCTGAGCCAGAAGAGAATTTAGTTCCTTTTTCTCAGTATCCCACATGTTCACCAATTTATCCAGCTTAATGTTCCAGCAGTGAAAGTTGGAAACAGCTGTTATACCGACAAAGCAATCTCTGAAATTCCTAGGAAATATAATTTTCTCAGGCTTACTGACCAAATTCCCTATATGTAGCTGTGCCACTAAATGAGAAGATGTGCATATTCTTGAGACTGCTTTTAAAAAGAGGATTGTAAAAACCATTTTCTGAACATTTTTATTCCATCCTGATTTAGTCCCTCTTTTCTTTTTTCAAGTTTTAAATTCATACCAGAGTTTATAATAATATGAGGGACTTGTGAAATGGTGTCCTGGACACCAATTATTTAGATAAACCAGAGCAGAGGTGGTATTCAGCTGGTTCTGACCAGTTTTGGAGAACTGGTAGCAGAAATTGTCAGTAGTTCAGAGGACCAGCAAATACCACTTCAGGCTAGCTCCGCCATCTATTCACTGCCGCCAAGTCCCAGCTGATCAGCTGAGACTTCTTTGTTGCCCTGCAGAGGAGAACGGAGCTGGAAAGCAGGTTAGTGAAGTGTGGAGGGAATGTAGATTTTACAGTATCCTTCCTGCAGGAGTGGGGAGGGAATGGGGATTTTGCAGTAACCTTCCCCTGCCATGTCCACCAAGCCATGCCATGCCCACCAAGGCATGCCCACGGAACCGGTAGTAAAAAAATTTGAATCCCAGCACTGGACCAGAGAATAAAATGTGTCATCTTCTTAAAATTGTGCAGGCAGAATAAAATACCCCAATTCCATTCTTGAAATACAGAATTATTTATAGAAGACCTCCTTGGATGTCTCCTTCGAAGTATTATTTAAATGAATAAAAAGTTGCTGAAAATTGACTTTTTGACTTTTTAAGTTTTGTTTCCTTTGAAAAATTACCTAAACTTGCTAAAATAGGTCCTCTGTAACCTACCATTGTTCTGTAACCAAACAAAATATCATGCTAGCAACTGGAACTCTGAAGAAGTACAATCAGTGTTGAGTCCCAATATTATGAACCAATGTTTATTCCATCCACGAATATTGATATCTAAGTCCGCTTTCTGAATTTTTGCCATTGGCAGCAAGCGTATGCCATTTGTAAATATGCCACATGAAAGTGTGAGATGAATATTCTCAATCATTGCAGCCATTATAAATATCCTTATCTCTTTCAAATGAAAAATGCAACTAACAGAAATCGTATTATTTTGCCAGTGTTCTGGCAAGTAAAAGAAATAAATCTGCCTGACTTTGACATTTATCTCATGATTTTAAAAAAATTGTGATATCAGTAATTTTTTAGTTTTACAACATAGCTAAGATGTGCCAATACGTTCTGATGTGTGTATTCATGAGAAATCCTTAGAACATGTAGTCACTAGTAATAACAGCAACTTCAGAAAAAAATTGTCCATTCCTTATTCCTTATTATTTTTCTTTTTAACTTTTTTCTAAAGTTTAATTTCATTTTTGTGACTTCAAGTCAATGCTGACTCCTGGCATTTGTCTTGACTATATTTTAAAATGATAGGCTACCCAAAAGATGTGGAAAAAGTTGCTACACTTAAATACAAAAGAAATCAGCAGATGTCTTAATAATTAAAAGCGATTTCTAGATAGCAAATCAAGAAAGTAGTCTGGATAATATTCCTACATTGGAGGCTTGTTAACACTTTAAAGAATCTTGTGTTAAGGCAGAAATGGGAAAAATATTTGAAAGGTAGTTTGATCTCTTATATAGTAAAGTATTTAAATTGTTTAATAAAATACATGTATCATAGAATTTAATTTAATTTGGATACAAAATGGAGGTTTTGCTTTCGCCTACTTTCAGTCTCTATTTTAAAAACTTTTCAAGGTTGAAACCCAAATCTTTATATAAATCTCGCTGTGCTTGGGAAGTGGTTTTACTACTCAGAAGAAACCTTCTTGATTGAGTTTTCAGTATGGATTGGTCAACTTGCAGCTTCCATACCCAAACCTAAAAACAGCTTCAAAATTTGAACTTTTGCTATACAATTTGCAACTGATAGCTGTCTGCATAAAAATGCAAATAAGAAAAGTTCATCCAAAAATCAGACATATTTTTAAAAAATGCTGAAATTACACTTGTGCAATGCAAATTTGCCTGGAGAAAATATATATTCATATTAATAAAAGGATTCAGAAAAATTACCTTTTAGAACTGCTCATAAAAGCACCCTCCAATTTTCACATACAAAAAATCATCTCAAGCTGTGGAGAAACAGACAAAAACCAAAATTAAGGTTGCAAAATAAGTAACTGAACTATAGGACTCAAGCAATTCTAATCTTTTGTTTGAGGAAAAATAAAAAGAACCCTTTGGAAATAGATTAAAACATGAACAGTGTTTTGGGTTACTTTCTCTCAGCCCAACTATTATTGTAGAGTTCTTGTCAAGATAAAGAGGGTAGATACATCAGAATAAATCATTAAGGTAAATGTATGTGTGCTTGGATACAAATTCAATGTGAAGCAAGCAAATAAACAAACAAATCTATGGTGAAGACCACAGATACCGTTTCCCAGATATTATATTGACAAACTCTGTGTATATTTTCAACTCTTCCTAATATTATAGTGTAAACAAAATGCCCCCTAAAGACTTTGGTGGTTCCAATGCTAAAAGCTACTAGAAAGCTAAGAATCTGACCACTTTACAGAGGATATATTACCAGAGGATATATTACCAAAGGATATATTACCATCTATTGTTTTACATTTCTTTTAAAAATTATGTCTGCTAAATGATCATTTGTTTCCAGTCACTAGGTTTTAGTTAGAAAAGTTTTCTTACTGCCATTTCCTGAATGCTAAACAGCTTACAGAATTTAAAAGTCAAAGAAGTCTTTTGTAGTGACACTCATTCTTTTTATAGGGGGAATGATCCATGCAATGATTCCCTTGATAAAGTGATCATTCAGACTGTATGACATAACCATTCAACCATTACTGCTGTTTCACTGCTCAACAATACTGTGAGCAAAGTTTGCTCTAGTCATTACAATGTCAGGAATGTATCTGTTTCTCCTCCTGCTTTAAAGTAAATAAGGTAGTCTACTATGTGTTCCATAAAGTTAATATAATCATACCAATAAACAATCACATGCCTAACTGCATAATTTGGGAGTCACCTATTTGCTTCATTACTTTATTGCTCACTCTCTACAAATGTTAAGTCAAGTCTCAAGTCACCCAAATATTCCCTACAATGCTATATGATTATAGTTTATATCCCTAGTTCTCTATGCTAATATTACATCAGTTAATAATGAAGAAGGATACATTCCATTAACTTAGCTGAATTAACTACTTATCAAGATATTATACCTTTGGATGCTCAACAGGGAAATTGACTAGAAGACCTTTAAGGTCCCTTCTGCAGGTAACTTTATAGTTCTGAGAGCAGTGGAGTGGGCTCATTGTCTGGGAAGAATGTAGAGGATCATGGAGGGTAATAGCTTTTCAACAAAATTGGATTTATGTTGAAGGGTTTCATGACCTGCTTTAGGTAAATATGATTTTCCTTCTGAGAAATTATATTTCTTTTCGTAGCACTGGTATTTAAAATAAGTAAAGTCAAACTGATTCTTGAGCAAAAGTTATTCTTTATATCCTTTCTAACTGACTTCTTACCGCTGTAATTTGCCCCCCCCCTCTTTTTTGCATCCAGTGCCAACAGGAAAAGATGCTGAAAATATTCCAAAGTCAAAATATCTCCTAAACACAAGCTATAGCTTTGACACATTTGCTCTGTCCTTCCGATGACAACCATGTTTTGCATTTATGGAGAAGGTTTGGCAGCCTGCAGAATAGCCAGATATAAAAGAGAAATGCATTCCAAATTCAATTTGGAAAGAGTACAAGTCAAAGTTTACTTATGCTTAGTGCAGCCCCAGTCAGTTAACTTCATTTTTAAACAACCTGCACACAAACACACACAACAAAGTAGATAGACAAATAACCTTGATTATTATAGAGGATACACAGAGGTAGAAAATAGAAAAAATGAGACAGTGGGGAGGGAGGAAGGAAGGAAGGAAGGAAGGAAGGGAGGGAGGAAGGAAGGGAGGAAGGAAGGAAAACTTCTATATTAACTGGGTTTTTGTAGAAAGTATGTTTGTTAAGAAGCATGCTTAGATATTGGGGTGTAATTGCTATAACATCTTAAATAAAATAGAGTGCTTGAAATTTCTCACATGGTTTGGAAAGAATATTAGAGAACATTAAAAGGGTAAGCAGCAAAAAGACTTTATTTTTTGGAAGAAAAAGCAAGATGAAAATAAAAGTTTCTAGAACTATTTATGTATCCTGTGTAAATTAGCTGTACCAATTTTTCCATATATAGCAATTTTACATAAAGATAGGGATTCTTGCTGGACAAGTTGATTACCAGAATAATAAACAAGCTTTATTAACATCAAAATCCTGTGCTTAACTAATGTCACAACCACCAAATCATGCTTAATATGAAATTAGAGACATGATATTGAATGTCTTTTTGTTTCTGCTAAAACAAACAAGCAAACAACAAAATAACAAGTTTTGGAGACTTTTTAGAAAGATCTAGGTTTTCTCAAATGCATTTTCATATCTAGAAAGGGAAGGGACAAAATGTATGCCTTCTTTAACACTCCAATTCTCAACATAATTTTACAAGTTATCTCCATTTCTGTTATCCATGAAATTAATTCACCACACTGGATAGCAATATTTATACTGCTCTTTGAAAGGGGGGAGAGGATTATATCTTTATTTCCTTCCCTCTTCAAAGATCAGTTCAAACACTTTGAACCAGATCCCAAGGCTATGTCCTTCCCGCTTCCACCTAATCAAGCTGCTTGGATTACAAAAAGTTTGCCTGGTGTTTACTTCGCGTAGATTAAGAACTAAGATGAGAGAGGAAGAACACTATATTTGCAGGTAGTCCTTGACATAGGACCATTCGTTCAGAGATCATTTGAAGTTATTGTGGTGCTAAACAAATGGTGGTTATGACTGCTCCTTGGAGTTCTAGTTCTCCCAGCACCCTGCATCATAAACTAGATGCTTGGCAACCCATTTACATTTATGCACAGTTGCCAAACAACATTTAATCAGCATTTGTAACTTACCTGCTGGTTTCTCTTGAAAGTCAATCGGGAAGCAAATCTTCCCACCTGCATACTCTTCACACATTCCCATGCACCATCCCTGGCCTTGCCATGCATTTCTTGCACCCTCACATGCTGCCTAATATACATGCGCATCTTTGTCAAACCATGCAAACCCTCAAACACCTTCCCTGAACCTCCCTGCACTTGTGTCACACCCCAGTGCAGTCTCCATGCACCTTCAAACCTCCCTTGACCCCAAGGCCTCTAACACATTCTTCTGGACCCTTTTTGACCTTCATCACATGTCTTACACATCCCTTTTCATTCTTTTTTTTGAAAAGTTTTTTTATTCTCTTACATAATATTATAGGTATACATTCACATAGTTATTCTTCTTTACATTTGTCATTCTTATACATTTGTTATTCCATTTAAAAGTTTATAATATACAGTTTGGGTTGCTTTATTTACCATCCCATCTGCCTGTTTTAATACCACCTTATTTCTCTTTCTTTTCTCCCTCCTTTCCTTCTCTACTCTTCCTTCCTCTTGTCCTTCCCCTTCCTTCTTCTCTATCTCTCTCATACACTTACTCTTCCTCTTCCTACCACCTCTCCTTCTCTTTTTCTCCCTTCCACTCTCCTCTCTTTACCTCTTTTTTCTTTCCCTCCTCTCCCTGTCCTCCTCTCCTCCTCTCTCCCTTTCTTTTTCTTTTATTATAAGTGTCCCTTTCAAATCTCAATTTATATTTTCTTGGGATGGTATTTCAGCAAACCCAAATATAGTTTAGTATCATTTCTTATTCCCTTTTTTTTTCCTAATCTATCCTATGTTTTTTCCCCATTTATATCTTACCCTTGAATATATACTTGTACATTTAGTACTTTCTTTTCTGTTTTCTTCCTCTTCTCCCCTTTTCCATTTAATAGTTTATTGTCTGGGTTCTGTATCTTCCCCTTACTTTGTTTTCTAGATTTCTTCATCTACCCAGTCATAAAATCTTCCCCATCCCTTGAAGTACACCGATTCCACTTTATTCTTTATTTTCAAGAATGATCATCTCTCCACAGTCTAATGGTTTTTTAAAAATCTCTTCATCTGTTAGTAACTTATTTGATTTCCAATTTTAGGCAAATACAATTCTCACTGCTATAGTTACATGTATAATCAAATAAATACTCCTTTTAATTATTGTGCATTCTTGCCCAACCTCTTGCACACTTTTCCTGAACCTACTCTGCACCTACATACCTTGCCCCTACTCCATCTCCCACCCGGCAGCAGCCCTTACAGGTCTGGGGATCTATAACTGCCTGCCTTCTCCATTGGCTTTGCTTCTAGGAACCCAGAAGAAAGTTGCTTTGCCTAATAACCATGGGATCCAGTTAACAATAGCAACTAAGACTCGAGGGATTGCTGTGACTAAGTAGTGTGTAGTTGTATTTTATGACCACTTTGCTTAGCAATAGAATTCCAGAACCAGTTGCCCTCATAAACAGAGGACTACATTTTTTCCCATAGCAGAGAATAGTGGCAGATGGATATTGCCTCCCTGCTTATTTTCCAAGCTTTCTTCAACCAGACTTTCTCTACAAATATTTAGCCCACACTCTCATCTTACTCACACAGCAAAGGAAATGAAGCAGGACAAGGATTCCAGTGCATCAGTCTGTGATCCATCAAGATCTATGTTTTCTGGAATCTGCCTATCAGTCTGTATAAAGTAAAGTGAAACATATTTATAAATGATAACAATAGCATAGATACATTAGCCCTAAACATTTTTAGAATTGCTTCTAAATCCACTAAAAAGAAGCTGCTTGGAGCTTGGAAATATTAATACTAGAAAGTGTAGTAATACTAATGGTACTAATACATAGAAAGTAGTATTGTGTCTTCAGCATCACATTCAAGAGCAATGAAAGATAAGTTGTAAGAAAAACTACCACATGGATTCTAAGGAAGACAAGACCCATCATTTATTTTGTCCTATAAGGAATAATGTAGATCATATATTTTTCTAAATCAACTGAGACATTTCAGATTCCAATATGCAGCCCCAAATTGTGTTTGTCTTATCCACAGATGCTCTTATCTGAGTATATACATGGTAATACTTCTTTACATGCATGCATATAAGTAAATTCTTGCATATAAACCCAACTGAAGATAAGCTGGCCCCCACATTTTTAATCAAAATACCATGAAAATTGGATAATTCATGGATTACCCATAGATAACCCAATTGCAAAAAATAAAATAAAAATAATATTTTTATAGGGTTGGTTTATCAGTGAGTGGCACATTTTTTCACAGAATTTCGGTTAAAAAATACATGATTGGCTTATCCACTGATTGATTTATAAGCAAGTAAATGCCAGAATCATTTTTCAGAGGTACTAAACTAGTTGTACAATTTCCATATATAGATAAATAACCAGATAGAAAGACAGATAGTGTAAATGTAGATACAGATGTAAATGAGACGTGGGTGTGAACATGGACGTAGATGTAGATATAGACTGTACTTCCTGTATTGTAAAACTGAGTAATTAGGGCTCAAAGATATAAAATCTCTCTCCATCTATTTTTTGTAATGCAGAGCCATTGGAAATGAAATAAACTTAATTAAGGTTTAGCAAAGAAAACCTGAAATTGTCTCTCTCAAAAACCAAAAAAATGAAAAATTCTCACCCCATTGGCATGCAAATTATAATTCAAATTCCTTTTCTTCCCATCTATATTGACCTTTTCTCTCCCCAAAAGTTAAAATAAATTACAGTAACAAAAAATGTTTATCAATCCTTGTTATAATCAAAATCAATGTCCTCCCATTGATACACACATATGCACCCACAAATGTCTCTGTGGGTGTGAAGGAAAACCAATAGAAGAAAAATAAAGATAGCAATCATAACCATGTCATTGAATTTGTCATTCACTTTTAGATTGAATGATGCAATTAAATGAGCCACACTTTGATCAAATAATTGTGGCTGCCATATTTCTTTTTCTATCCTTCTGCTGCAAATGTTCCTGCTGGAATATATTAATATATTGTGATTTTTAATTAAGTATATTAAATGCATGAAAATCTATAGCAGCTCTTCAGTAGTTCCATTTTAACAGAGGGACAGCAGCATATCCCAGCAGCACTAAAGGATTTTTTTTTGGCAAAAGCTCATTTGCAATTACTGTTTGGTGTTCAGTTGAAACCTTAATATTCTTGTCCTATTTAGAAGACTCCAGTACTCTGAAGGGCTCTACTAAATGTTCTGTGTTCCTAGAGTAGCATTAAGAAATGAAAAAGACTTGACTAAACATACATAGATTTGTATTATTGCTTACAGCTAGAGATTACTGTTATTTTCAAGTCTGAGTTCTTTTCTCACTGTAGACAATTATGAATTAATACGGAATAGGATAATTCTACCAAAAATTTGAAATACTATAGTTTTTCAGGGAGGCATTTTTAATAATACTCATAGCACTTACACAAGTTCCAATTCACAAAGCTCAACTGAGTCACTCTCCCCTATCCAGAAATGTTTTCCTGAGCAGTCAGACCCTTTTCATTAAACCAGCAAGATATCTACAGTATATAACTGTGATGGTGAACCTATGCCATGTGTGAGCCAAGTGGCACACGGAGCCATGTCGCTTGCTATGTGTGGTGTTGCCTGTTCATCTTCCAGGTTTTTGAAATGCATGTGCACATGATGATCAGCTGGCCTTCGTACATGCAGCAGTGATGGAAACTGGAAGAGCTGGTCTTCTATTTTCTAGTGTGAGCATGCATGCCAGTCAGCTGATCATCATGCATGCATGCACGCCAATAACCGGAAGGCTAGTTTGCTAGTGAGTATGTGCAGGCCAGAAACCAGAAGTTCATTTTCCAGTGCATGCATGCCCCCCGGGCAGTTCCTTTTCTGGGTTTTGGCCCTGATGTGCACGCACATACATGCACGCTATTCAGCACTCGGTGTTGAAAGGTTTTGTCATCACTGATATATAACAACCCCTAAACCATCTACACTATATAAACATCCTAGAAGATGCCAAACTTTAATGTTTGTCCTATAGTCATTCTTGAGGATACACGGAAATATTCTAAATGAACTAATGGTGTACCCAAATAGAAAAGGGTCCTTGACCTATCATCATTTATTTAATAGTCATTTAAGATTAAAACAATGCTGAAAAAAATTACTTGCAAGCTAATTCTACCTTATTAAAAAGCTACATTGACAAAAACTTGCAATTGTACAATCTTCCCCATCATCTTTATAGTCCAAGAAACTAGGAAGGGTTTCTTATAAGTCTCTTGTCCTACCCACTATCCAATTGCTTTCTCTTATTTGGCTATTTCCTTAGCAATGTATCTTGGCCATTTTCTTTCCCATATACCATTACAGCCCTATTCTTAACCTAATCCCATTTGGAATGCATGAATTTGCTTTTAAACATGAAACAAAAGTGTAATTACAGGCCTCCTCAATCAAATCTAGTTTTATTCTCCAGCTGTGCCAGACTTAATTGGAACTTGTCTATTTTAAATTGTATTTGTTCATTGAACCATGACAATTTGGATATAAAAATTCAATGTAGGCTTGTATATACAGCATCTTACCAGTCTAAATAAGATTACTTGAAATCAATTTAAATCAATTGGATTAATTGCTAGTATATATATGTTAAGTGGATTATTGTCAATTAGTTGCATACAATGTAAGTGTATACACACCTATCCCCACTTACACATCTATAGTAGTTTAGGTTATATTATGCAAATACATACTGTATATACTCAAGTATAAGCCTAGTTTTTCAGCCCACTTTTTGAGCTGAAAAAAGCCGCCTCGGCTTATACTCGAGTCAGTGAAAAATTTGCCTGAAATGGAGGAGAAAAAGGGGCGGGGCCATGGCGCTGGGTGACGCTCGTGAATGGCCCAGCACCCCTGAGTTTCCCCTCCCTCTGTGTCAGTTTGCCGCGCAGCGTGCACCGCACCATCCCCCCTCCTCACGTTCTAATGTAATGCAGGGCTATCTTACGATTCCCCCTCCTGCCGCTCTGCAACGATGTCCCACCTCCTCCTTGTTATGGCAAGCAGCCACATAGCGATGTCCCACCTCCTCTGGTACAGTGATCCAATGATAGGAATCACTGTGCCGTGTGTCATAGGAGGCGGGACATCATCATCACAGCGGGACATCAGCATCATGAGGTGAGTGAAGTATTTCATTGAATACACCGGTATTGTGTGATAATAATTTGTTATGCAGAGCAAATTTTTACAATGGCTACTGTATATTTAATGGGCACAGGCAGGCTGTATATGTTGTTCAATGGGCAATGGCATTATTGGTATCTATTTTTATTTTTGAAATTTATCGGTAGCTGCTGCATTTCCCACCCTAGGCTTATACTCGAGTCAATAACTTTTCCAGTTTTTTTGTGGTAAAATTAGGTGCCTCGGCTTATATTCGGGTCGGCCTATACTCGAGTATATACGGTATCCAAATATATATGTAATGAAAATATTTTCCACTTGCACCAGAAATTGTGCCATTTTAAGTAAAATGTGTTGATATATTGTATTGTGATGTTCTGTATGAAACATGGCCCTGATTTAGTTGGCCAAAGACAACGTTCTAAGCATATTAGTAATATAACCTTTAGGTTAATATGGGCACATTATCCAATAAAAGTTCTCACAGCGACATAATATTCCATTTAACAATCATATTTCATGAGAGAGAATAAATCTTTGAATCTGATACTTATTAATACTTATTCATTGTCCCTATAGTAGGAGTTCAATGCTTCTGTTATCAATTTTGAGTGGCATAGGCATTTCTCTTTACACAAGAGGTTAAGCTGTTGAATTCTTATGGATTTTAGGTGAAATGTCTTTAAGTAGTAGATAAAAGAAAATTAAAGTAATCTATGTGTAAGCGAGAAAGATGTTCTAAGAACCCAAGGAGATAAAACAGCCAAACAGCTGTCTTTAGTGATATGAGTCAATGGGAATTGCTTCTGTGTTTCTGCTTCTAAAACTGTGGAGCCTGAAACTATTTCAGAACATTTGTTAAGAATGTTTGGCATTGATTCTTCAATGCACTTAGTACAGGACTTAATATATAAAATTGTACTTGCATTCTTGTGTAAAAATGTTTTACCTTACAAAATCTTCATCTTTGTTTTGTGTAGGATTAAAAAATAAATTCTGTGAAATTTGAAATATTATTTCCACTATATATTTCTGCTATATTTTCCACATAGGTTTTTCTTTGCAATTTTTTATCTTAACTATATAGCTTAACTATATTTATTATAGTGGAAGACAAAGGTGTACAGTAGCAAAGAATCTACATAGGTGGTCCAAAAACATAAAATGGCAATTGCAACAGTGCTATCAAGGCCTGATTCCTTTGTGTTCTGAGTATACTGTCATAAACACAATTTTGACTTTTTCTGTCCCTACCCCTGTGAACATCAATGAGGTATAGACAAGACCAAAGCTAATGCTAAGTTCATCTGGCATCTTTAGAATGTTTTCCATCAAATCGTGTACAAATATAATATCATTTATTATTATTTATTCACAACATTGTGAAATGGTAGCTGCCACTTCTTTGGCTGTGTTGGCCCTCATACATATTGAGTTCTTCCTAAGAATGTAGGATGTCATGGTATATCTGCATAATATTTCTGCAAATCCAAGTAGTGTGGCCTTATGTAATTGACAGATAAAATTTTGTCATAATGTATTTTATTTATTTATCAAAATATAAAATACAATACAAAAATAAAATAAAATAAAATACAAAAAAGTACAAAAATGAAAATATGGGGAAAAATAAGGGAGAAAATGGAAAAGATAAAAGTGTAGGAAAAGAAAAAGAAAAGTATTGATTTCTGAGTCCCTTTGGTGTCATAAAATAAGGAAGTAACAAGAAGCCTCAACCTTTTACTTTTATCTGATAACATATACTAGCCATTCCTATAACAACAAATCTATCTGATCAGCAAATCCCCAGGGCAAAGTTTCATTCTTTTCACCTCATGAACAAAGATCAAAAGTGGTTTCCAAGTAGAAATAAAATTGTGTTCTTTTCTTTAATCAAAGCAGTCAATTTACAGTAGCTGTCTCTGCTAACTCCATCAACTTTTGCAGCCAACAGATAAAAAGGTTGTCAATCCACAGATTTTCCAAGTGCTACTCAAAAGTATTTTAGGTATGGCACTAGTTGTGCCTAAAACCACTGGGACCAATACAACTAGTTTATGCTATAATCTTTCTGTTTTGATTTTCAGATCTTAGTACTTTGTAATTTTTCTAATATTACTATTTTCTGGTACTGCCACATCAATTATTCCCATGTTCTTCTATTCAACCAAATTTAAATCTGGTCTCTTGTTAACCAAGACTTTATCAGTCTGTGTTTGGAATCACAATATTTAACCTGGTCATTTTCTACTACTTTTTCAACTTTATGTTTCCACCATTTTTTATTATTGGCACATTATATATTTTTACAAATGTTCTAGTGAATTATTTGGCAACTGTGTTGTGTTATATTTTTATAATCAGTTTGTATAATCTTTTTTCACAAGCGGAGTATATGAAGCATATGAAGCTGTTCCTTCTGCTACTTTACACTTTGAATTATTTGATGGATTTTTTTTTCCAATTCTAACCTTGATTACATTAGTTTAAGTAGCTTGTTCTTGAATAATCAAAAAATCTTTTTAAGGTACAAATTTGAGTACCATTTTTAACCATTTTATCATGTTTTACCTTTATCCATTTCCCTTTGTTTAGTTTTTGTAAAAAAAAGTGATCATGTAATGCTTTTCCTTGCCAGTTCTTATTTTTATCACAGTATTTTGATACTCATGTTTTGTTTTCTGTATATTCAGTAAATTCTTATTTTTAACTTGCATCAATGCTTGTAATCAAACAATGCACACTGTCCTTCAATTGTGTTGAACTTGAAGTAAACCTCTACCTCTGTTTCTGTGGGACAGGTCTAATCTACAAATAACACTATGGGTATATCATGTATAGTGAATAGTTTTGTAGCTTTTTTGATTTTTGTTCTAGCCAGTCCAGTTGTTTTTGGTTAATCATTCCAGCACTGTATCATATTCTAAGCATGACGCATGATTTTGGTGGTTTCTGCCATTCAACATTGTCTTCGACACTTTTCTAACTACTTAGCGTTCTTTATTACATTTTTAACTTTTCCATATCTCCCCAGTCCATAACATGTGGCAAGACTTCAATTTATTTGCCCAGGATATGCCTTTGCAGTTATACCAATTCTATTTATATTTGAAATACTTTATTTCAAATTATAAACTAATATTGACATGCTAGTTTTTCTTACATTATTTGTAGATTATAGATATTTTTCAGTACAAAACTGGTTCATTTTTTAAAAACATATCCCCTTTTCATTCAATTTTATTTCTAAAAGCAGATAATTAATTTGGTTTTTGTGGCAGATAAACAACTTTCTTTCAATAATTCTGTGGCTGCTAATTCAGGTTGCTCAGTTCTAAGTTCTTATAGGCCAGTTTTACAAAAATAAGTTTACAAAACAGGTGGCATAATTGTACCAGATATTCTTCTAGCTAAACTAAATCAGTTAGCTGTGCCTGACCACACTTGTAAGTGGATCATAACCTTTCTAACAGACAGGAAGCAGCAGGTGAAGCTAGACAGAATCACATAAGCTACCTGTACAATTACAGGTATGTGCGGTGAGGTTTATGGAGAAAGAAAGCTATGTCTGATATAGAGGCGGGACACTTGTATGTCAGACAGAAGCGGTGGGGCACTTTCTTTCGGCTTTTGCCCACCCCGCAGAGCAAAAGCTGAAAGAAAGCACCCCGCCGCTTCTGTCTGACATAGAGGCATCCCGCGCCCCGCAGCTACCTGCTTTGGCTTCAGTGGCCGGAGTAAAGAGGTTCCACGAATATCTTTACAGCCGGAACTTTGAACTGGTTACAGACCATAAGCCATTGTTGGGCTTACTGGCTGGTGACTGACCTACCCCATATCATTATCACCCGCATGACCAGGTGGACTATTTTCTTGGCTGCCTACTCCTACCGTCTCATCCACTGACCTGGCTCCACTTTGAGGCAAGCTGATGCTTTGCGCCCTTGCCAGTTACCTAGAGTTCTCGTTAACCCTACCCCTGAGATGCCAGTCCTTTTCATTAACTGCCTGAAGACAAGACCTGTCTCATCCAGTGACGTTGCACAATAAAGCAAATTTTGAACTGGGTGTGGAGGGGGTGGCCCAAGGGACCTGTTGGGGCTGATTTCAAAATGTATTTTGCCAAATATGATGAGTTGTCGGTTGTTAACAGCTGTTTACTGTGGGGGGACCAGGTAGTTATTCCAACCAAACTGTGCATTGCAGTATTAGAGGCTTTACACATAGGGCATCCTGGAATCGTTAGGATGAAGTCTTCGGCTAGGAGTTACGTGTGATGACCTAACATGGAAAGGGAGATCGAAGAATTGGTGGCTACCTGCACACCATGCCAGGAGTCCAGACCAGCTCCCCCCCAAAGATGCCCACTAAGGAGTGGGAGTGACCACAAGCACCATGGTTTAGGGTGCACATTGACTTTGCTGGCCCAGTTCATGGCCAGACATTTTTCGTAGTTGTGGACACCTACTTGAAATGGTTAGAAGTAGTCCTGATGATCTCCACTATGGCAAAAGTGGTCATCAAGGTGCTACGGAGACTTTTCTCCATGCACGGTCTGCCTGACATCTTGGTCTCTGACAAGGGGCCCCAATTTATGGCCATGCAATTCGAGACCTTCGAATTGTGCCATTCCATCCAGCCTCCAGTGGTCAGGCGGAGAGAATGGTGAGATCTGCAAAAGAGACCCTCGCTAGAATGAGCCCAGGAGATTGGCAAACACGGGTTGATCACTACTTACTAATTCAGCACATCACACCCAGTGCCACCACTGGGAGAAGCCCCTTCGAACTTCTCATGGATCGCCAGCTAAGGTCCCACTTAGACCAGCTACACCCCAATTATTCTGCCTCATCGCTCCCAGACTCTACAAGCAAGATTCGGACATTTAGCGTAGGGGATTCGGTATATGCCCACAACTACGCTGGGGGAACTCTGTGGATTCCTGCCACAGTAATAGGCATAACTGGCCCTCGATCCTATCTGGTAGAGTTTGAGGATGGTAGGAATTGGAGAAGGCATATTGACCAACTCTGTGACTGTCTTTCCAACTCCACTATTAGACAACCAGAGATAACTCCTGCATGAGTTAGCCAAAGCCCTAGCCAAACGGAGCAAAATCTCACTCCGCCCATGGCCAGCTCAAGCCCAAGAGTACCAGAAGACTTATCTGATTTTGATGCAGGCCTGCAGTGAGCTCCGAGCGAGCCAGTTCCAGAAGCTCTAGCCAAGGCCAGTGAAAAGTTGCAGGAGCTTCCACCAAGCAGGGCTGCAGAACAAATAGTTCCATACGACTTGTCCAAAGAAGCCCCCCCCCCTATTGAACTGCGCAGGTCAGGCAGAGCTACCCAAAGGTCCGCCTACCTGTGTGACTATGTTACCAGTAGGATTGTTCCATCCAAGAGCGGAGGGTTGTTAGATATTCACCCCAGAAACAGTGTTTTCCACCAAGGTCCTCTGTTCCAGTGGGAACAGAGCAGGGGTGGGTTTCTTGCCCCGTTCCAACCAATTCAGTTGGAACGGGGCCGGCGGCGTCCTCGTGGACGTGCACGGCGCACACATGCATACTAGCATCTGTGCGATGCTCCAGCTGCTCCTGGAGGATCGCACAGGCACTGTATGCATCCTGTGCATGCGTGGAAGCGCAAAGATTGTCAAAACCGGGTAAGGAGCGCGGGCGGGCGGGTCGGCCCTTCGCCGTTCCCGGAAGTTACTTACTTCTGGGTTCGCCGACCAACCGGTTCGCGGGGACCGCCGCGAACCGGTTGAAACCCACCCCTGGAACAGAGGTTTAATCTCATTGGTCAAAGGGTCTGACAGACCCTTTTAAAAGGGGCTGCTGTCCAACTCACTCTTGCCAGATGTATCTTCATTTGCAATAAAGAGCTGTTGTTACTGTAGCCTGTGTGTGCCTTTCCATTACCCAATCTAACATATGTTAAACAGGGTTAGACACTTCCTGTCCAGCAATATTCTAGGGTACCGAAATGCAGATCCAGGTAGGCATCCACAAAGTTCCACCTCATGTTCAGGTGCATCAGGGTAACAAGAGGCAGGCTGCTGGAGCAGGTGTGAAGCCATAATGAACTAGGCTGTCTAGACTGGAGTGAGAGAAAGGGAAAGTTCTCCTATACAAGATCTTAACGCCAGCACAGTGCCACCAGCTTTTCCTTTAGGGATGACTATATTTTCTGTCACTGCCTATTAGGTATGACTGAGTTCTGTAATTTTTTAAGCCCAAGCCAAAGATTTTTTCTTAGGGTCCTTGCTGTTGCCCAGCCTGTCTCAGACTTCTGCTTCCTTCCCCCTCCCTCAGGAATGTTTATCAGGCTTTCTCCTTCCCTTCATTATAAGGCAAGCTGCAGGCAGAGGTCCAACCTTCTTATGGAACACTCTGGATGACATCACAAGCAGTCATTTCTAAAACAGCAGTCGCAGGACCACAATATGGATGGTGCACAGTCTGGATGCTCACCAGGCTGCATTTGCCACCCTAATTATGAACTCCAATGCTCTGCTAGGCTTCAAGCCTGAAATGGGACAGTATTTCTTCTGGTGGACGTAAGTGTATCTTCTCTTCCTCATTTGGTTTGAATGGTCCCATGACAATAATTCTCCTCTCCACAAGTATTACCCTTACCCATGTCTGATCAGCTGGCATCTTAGGGGCTTCTGGTGGCACCAAGTTGTTCCCACATCCAATTGTGCTGTGTCCAGTCAACAGGAATGAATAGTCCCCCAGTTGTTCCCACTTGTCTGCATTCGCCCATCCAAACCCACCCATCCATCCCCACTGAGTCACAGACATTCAGTTGTGCCTACCCGGCCACACTAATCTGTCAGTCATCTGTTCTAAGTCTGCCTTGGCCATGAAAGCCAGCTGGTTAACTTTGGGCCAGTTCCTCTCTCTCAGCCCATGATTTCAGGCTTTTTTTGTTGTACAAAAATGCAGACCCTGTACAGAAAATCAGAAAATGCTAGGAAGAAAAATAAAACCTTTCTGGGTTTTAAAAATACTTTTTGGAATTTGTGCTTTTCCTCCAATGGATATTAATTATCTTGTGACTCAATTACTTTTTCAAGCATGTGGTGGCGAGATATTGAGAGATCATTATTTTGTAAATTTCCAAGGGGCCGCAAGTGCAATGCCATAATTGTGCTGGCCCACATTCACCATTTAAAGAGTTTAATTTCTATATTTAGAGTGAGCAAAAGGCTATGTGTTCATTAGTGTGGCATTATTGTCAATAAGAGCACAGAGAGATTATTATTAAATGAAACAAATATGGGAGAGCATTAAAAAAAACCACACACAAAGCTCTAAGACATTCTCTTACTGAGATGTTACCAAGGCATATTGTTCAGCAAGTGTGCACTATAATCTGAATTTAATAGATGGCATTTTTAGTCATTGCAATTTGCGGGTTCGGATCAATAACATTCCTTGTTGCCGTTCACATTTGCCAGAAATATATTATCTAAAAGACTGTAATTTGCAAGAAAGTCTTATACCAAATACCACAAAACAAAAAGCTAATAATGGAACATTTAAGAAGAGGACAGCATACAATGTTCACAGAAACATGACTATGTCACGTGCATAAAACAAAAATTAAAGCACTACTTTATAAATTCTTGCCAACATTTCCCAGATGAAAATGGTGACAGAATTGAAACTAGCCTTTCCTATAGGAGCCGAGGTGGCGCAGTGGTTAAATGCAGCACTGCAGGCTACTTCAGCTGACTGCAGTTTTGCAGTTCGGCTGTTCAAATCTCACCAGTTCAGGGTTGACTCAGCCTTCCATCCTTCCGAGGTGGGTAAAATGAGGACCCGGATTGTTGTTGGGGGCAATATGCTGACTCTGTAAACCACTTAGAGAGGGCTGAAAGCCCTATGAAGCGGTATATAAGTCTAACTGCTATTGCTATTGCTATAGTTGACTGCAGTTCTGCAGTTCGGCTGTTCAAATCTCACCAGCTCAAGGTTGACTCATCCTTCCATCCTTCCGAGGTGGGTAAAATGAGGACCCGGATTGTTGTTGGGGGCAATATGCTGACTCTGTAAACCACTTAGAGAGGGCTGAAAGCCCTATGAAGCGGTATGTAAGTCTAACTGCTATTGCTATAGCTGACTACAGTTCTGCAGTTCGGCTGTTCAAATCTCACCGGCTCAGGCTTGACTCAGCCTTCCATCCTTCCGAGGTGGGTAAAATGAGGACCCGGATTGTTGTTGGGGGCATTATGCTGACTCTGTAAACTGCTTAGAGAGGGCTGAAAGCCCTATGAAGCAGTATATAAGTCTAACTGCTATTGCTATTGCTATTGCTATTCCTACCTTCCCCCTCTACACATTCAATTCTCATGTCCAGGACTTTCTTCTATGTTTTTATGACTGAAGGTTTGTCAATGCCTGACTGAATCCTTTTATTGGATTGAACAGCCGAACTGCAGAACTGCAGTCAGCTATAGCAATAGCAATAGCAGTTAGCAAAATAAATCCAGAATGTATTCTGACTTTGGGGTAAATCTTGATGGGGTACTTAAGACATGGCTTGGTAGTAGCAGCCCATCAGCATATCCGATCAGACTCATTGTTCCCATCTTCTCCTCTGTTCCTTTAGTTTCTTCTGCTTCCATGTCCTAGGGTGGCAGACAATGGCTTGACGATCTTTCTCAACTCTTTTCATTCCCGTGCTTAGCCTCTATCACCCATGCCCTATGGTACAAATTCTACAAGTATCTGATTTTTCCAGTGCATTCACTCCTTTTCCAGATTCCATTCAATCATCAATTTTTTGGCATTTCCCCCCTCCTTTCTTCAAATCCAAATCACTTCCACATGGAAAAAAATGCAGGTCCATATTAATTAACATTTTGGTTTGAGCATGGACCACTTGAAACCAGTTTTTCTATGTATAGAATAGTTTATAAACAGAACATTTAGAAAACCATTTATGGAAAGTAGCCAAGTAGCCCTCTTCAGCAGATATCAACAGATATTTTAAATATGTTATTTGAACCTAATTTCCCAGGCTAGTAAGGCCTTGCTATAAGAGTAATAAATTTTATGAGTTCCCCGATTCCCACCCCTTTCTGTGTTTTACTACTCTGTCCAAAAGAAGTTTATTTATCAGGCCTTGAAAAGATTTGGGAACAAGAGGAGTAATATTTCTATAGACAAAACATCTGGATGTTCCACCCAGAATATTACAAAGTGGAGTCAGATTAACTGAGAAGGAAATCATTTAAAAATACACTGGAGCACCAAATTGCCTTCTCAATATTTCTAGGATATGCCTGGCTGCACCTTGACAAGGTATATATGGTTTAGAGATCAAGAATTTTGCTTGTTATTTGAAATAAAAAGGCAAGTGACAAAGTCTGTTTATATTGCTCTGTATGAAACAAAGCTTACCAAAAAAAAAAGAGGCAGGGCCATCTTTCTATACTTGTGCTGTGTGACTTGGTACATTAGATTTATATGTCAGGCCTGACAAAAGCTAGTAAATCCATAATCAAGCAAACACCATGCCAGGATATTATTATACTATTTCTTCCCCTCAAGAACAATATACTCATGGAAACTGAGCGAGCAGCAAAACCCTCCCAGATGCTCACTCTTATTTCAGAATTATGGTTGGTGCATAGAAATTTTAATCAGTGTACTGACATGTACTTTATAAATATTAAAAAGTTTCAGAGATTTATTTCAGGGATGCCACAAAATTTTGCAGTGTTTGCCATCTGGGAAGGCACTATTACTATCACTTCTCATGAAATTATTTCAGCATAAATTTCCCCTTAATTAATATGACAACCCATTCCTCTAGTCCCCACCATGACTGAGTGTGACACTCCCAATCCATCTGGACCTTAGTAACTCTATGGTTTCCCCCATTAGAGCTTGGTTTAAAGTTCCCTACACCATCTGTGGCAACAGTGACATTATTGTTTTGTGTGAGTCCTTCTGATTTGTTCTAAACTCCAGGTTGCTTTTAAATATGAAACACACACACACATATTCTTTTCAGTATGCATAGAGAAGTCACCACTAAGGAAACATGCTATGAATATATGTAAACTGTTAAATTAGCTTGCCATGCTTTGACTGAGGGTCGGTGGCACTGGTGTTTCGGCCATTACCAAAGATTTATGTTTATATAGGCTAGTTCACAACAAAAAGGTTTTGTGACTCAGAGATGTCGATCAATTAGAATAACAAAATTCAGGTAGCAATGCATAGCACATTGTTGCTGTTGCAAATTTGTTTTTTAAAATCATGGTGTGTGGGGGGAGGGGCTTTCTAGTTATTCTGCCAAAGACTGGGGCTGTTCAACATATCATCAGCCTTCTGTCTGCTTACCTTGGAAACTATTTAATGGGCAGAGGTGGGAAAGCAAGAGAACATAGAATTAATCATCCTTGCTGCTGCTCAACCATGAGAAAATGTGAAACACCTGAAAAGGAATGACTGGTCTCAACTGGGTTGCCCTGCTCTTTAACTAGCATCATCTAAAGCAGACAGGTAAGAATGGGTGGGGGAGGGGTTCAATATTTATTCAGAACAGCAGATGAATCTAATACAATCCAATATGATGTGCATGGCTGAAGACTTTTTTCATCCCACCTTCCATTCACCTATGCAAAGAGAGCTGTAAGGGAGAGTTATTAAACTGAAATGGCATGAAATCTTGTAAATGTATGACTCAAGACCTTGACAATTGGTTTGAAAGCAAAGAATGACTTAACCATTTGCCAATTGCATATACAAATCAAGTAAAAAAAATTTTACTAAATGCTAAATGAAAAGTTCAAATGATATTTTATTTAAAGAGAAGAAATAATTGTATTTCCTGTTCTACTGCCTTATGATGCTGGGTGGATGGTCCTAAGAGGGATACCTGAGAAACAGGAGTATATGCCAAAAGTATATATTCCTAGCAGAGTCATTCAAGGTATAAAGATCATTCCAACTTCCCAGCTAAAGCAAATAGGTACCTATACTGAGTAGTAGTGATATATGAAAATATCAGAAGCAGATTATCAACTTAGTGACATCGAAGCATCAATTCATATTTCATTGGAGAAGGCAATGGTAAACTGTTGCTATATTTTTTCCAAAAAAATACATGAATGATAAATAGAAAATGATTGGTGAGATATAGTGCTGGATGATGTTCAGATAGTATTCAATATGATACGGAGGAAGAGTTCAGTTTTGGAGTACTAATGGTGTTTATGATATCACTAAATTAAAGCTTTTGGAATGTGTTGTTACCGATTTTATAATAGAATTGGAAGGGACCTTGGAGGTCTTCTAGTCCAACTCCCTGCACAGATACGAAACTGCATACCAGTAATTGTTAGCCTTTTTCTCCTCACATGCCAAAATCGTGCACATGCAAATGACAGCACGCACTTGTGTGTCCACACCTATAATGCAACACAACCACCTCCCACATGTGACACACACACACACACACATGTGACCCCCCCCACATGCCCTGTCTTGGGCCTAGCAGACTTCCCTGAGGCCTTCTGGAACCAAAAAAGGGGTGTGGGGCATGCCACAACCCCATGCTCTATGTATGTTTGGTTTCCTATATCCAATTATTTTTTATTATTTTTTAAAAATATTTTTTACACAAATAATACAAACAGTACATATACAACTGAATTTAAAAAAGACAAAGGAAAAATGAAAGTAACACATATTACAATACATCCCCCATTCATTTCTTTGAATATCCCAATTTCATCCCCAATATTTAGCCATTACTAATCAAATTTATAATCAATTCATTTTTTGTTTCATTTACGTATATCCCGATTTTTCACCAGCAACAATAATGTAGTAGTAGTACTTGTAGTTTATTCAATTTGTATGCCGCCCCATTCCCGAGGGACTCAGGACAGCTAACAACCAAGGGGGAAAGGGGATACAAATAGGATAAAAGACAGACAGATTAAAAACAACAACAGTCGCAACATTTCAAGTGGGGCTGGAAATTCATCAGCCCCAGGCCTGTCGGAACAACCAAGTCTTAGTGGACTTTGCGGAAAGCCTGGAGGGTGGTGAGGGTCCGGATCTCCACGGGGAGATTGTTCCAGAGGGCCGGAGCAGCCACAGAGAAGACCCTCCCCCGGGGAGTTGCCAGTCGGTACTGGCTGGCAGATGGAATTCGGAGGAGGCCTAATCTGTGGGATCTGATAGGTTTTAGGGAGGTAATTGGCAGGAGGCAGTCTCTCAAGTACCCAGGTCCGATATCATGTAGGGCTTTAAAAGTAATGACTAGCACCTTGAAGCGTGTCCAGAGCCCAATAGGCAGCCAGTGCAGCTCGCGGAGGATAGGTGTCATGTGGGTGTACGAGGTGCACCCACAATTGCTCACGTGGCTGCATTCTGGACAAGCTGAAGTCTCCGAATACTCTTCAAGGGCAGCCCCATGTAGAGTGTGTTACAGTAGTCCAGTCTTGAGGTCACAAGGGCGTGAGTGACTATTCGAAGGGCCTCCCAGTCCAGGTAGGGTTGCAATTGGTGCACCAGGCGAACCTGGTCACAGGCCCCCCTGGTCACAGCCGACAGATGATGTTCTAAAGTCAGCTGCGGGTCCAGGAAGACTCCCAAATTGCGAACCCTTTCTGAGGGGCATATAATTTCACCCCCCAGCCTGAGAGATGGAGTACATAGCCAATCTTTGGGAGGGAGCATCAATAGCCACTCAGTCTTGTCGGGATTGAGTGCAAGCTTGTTCATTCCCATCCAGACCCTGACAGCCTCCAGGCACTGACACATCACTTCAACCGCTTCACTGAGTTGGCACTGGGCAGACAGATACAGCTGTGTATTGTTCGCATATTGATGGTATTTTATCCCGTGCCAACATATGATCTCACCCAGTGGCTTCATGTAGATGTTAAATAGGAGGGGGGACAGGACCGAACCCTGTGGCACCCCATAGTTGAGGGGCCTAGGGGTCGATCTCTGCCCTCCGACCAACACTGACTGCAACCTGTCCGAGAGGTAGGAGGAGAACACCGAAGAACGGTGCCTCCCACGCCCACCTCCCGCAACCACTGCAGAAGGATACCATGGTCGATGGTATCGAAGGCCGCTGAGAGGTCAAGGAGCACTAGGATAGAGGCATGGCCCCTATCTCTGGCTCTCCAGAGATCATTGATCAGCGCGACCAAAGCAGTTTCCGTGCTGCAGCCAGGCCTGAATCCAGACTGAAAGGAATCCAGATAATCGGTTTCATCCAAGGACCACCAGAGTTGAAACCACTTTCTCAACAACCGTCCCTATGAAGGGGAGGTTGGAAACTGGACGGTAGTTACTCAAGATGGCTGTGTCCAAAGACGGCTTCTTCAGGAGGGGTCTTACCACCGCAGCCTTTAGAAGGAGTGGGAAGGATCCCTCCCGGAGAGAGGTGTTAACTATCGTCTGGATCCAGCCACGTGTCACCTCCCTGCTGTTCGCGACCAGCCAGGAGGGGCACGGGTCCAGTATACAGTATAATATATAGTAATAATGTGCAATCATTATGACATTTCTAGATTTACATTTAACAGTGCTCTCTAAACACTATGTCCCATTACAATACCACCCCATATGTTTACATGTCTGAACCTCTTTCTTGCACCTCCAACAAATATTTGAATATTTACCATCTATTTGATTTAATTTACATTGTGTTAGGTAACACTTCTTTATATCAATTTTCCTTAACTCTAACTGATATATTCTTATATACTCTTCTATTCCAAATATTTTTCCAAACATTATCATTTATTTCTTCCAAATCTGATTCTCAAATTAATTTTAAACCTTTTGCCTGCTCTTCTAATTCAGCTAATAGTCTATATATTTTCCATGTTCTTCCTTTCCCTATATATTCATTCATCTCAGCGGCAGCGGCGGCAGGTTGCCCGGCTTGGGATCTCTGCAGGTGGGGTGGGTGTGCCCAGCAGCAGTTTCCCACTACCCCCCCTTGAACACTATCGGCTCCCCCCTCCCGTGGACATGTCATCTCTTCATTCCATCTCCCCGTGATGTCATCCCATTTGGTTGATGCCACACTCTCCTCTATGCTATACTGCGACAGAACTTTATTACTTTTGGGAACTCCCCCTTTCCTGGGGATGGCCTTCTTGCTTATCAAGATGCTTCCTTAATGATGGATTTTGGAATCCCGAGAGGTGCAATGTGAAGAAGAGACTCCTTAGGGTTTTTTTACAGGGGTTTTAAAATCAAATTTTAAGGGGAGGGTGGGGGGGTTGATACAGATTGCTCAGACAGGCTTGGGGGGGAGTCTGCCAGGACACAGGCCAGAGCTAACTAATGGGCATGGGTCGGGAGTGCTGGGAAGGGTTGGCATTCTGGGGGAGACATCAAGCCATTCCATTGTGGGGGCTCACCATCTCTGCTGTTTGTGGGAGAGGCAGATATGGTGGGGGCTGAGGCCAAATTATGTTCGGGGGATGCGGGTCCGCTGTTCAAGAGCGATTATGCGTTCCGACCCTCATCACCCTTCTCACACCCCTGGGTGCCTGGGATTACAGGACCCTGGTCTCCAGCTGGTGTCGCTTAACGCCAGGTCTGTGGTACATAAGGCTCCCCTCATTTACAACCTCATACAAGAGGGTAGAGCAGACCTGGCATGCATTACGGAGACCGTGCAGGAAAGACTGGCGGAAACCGACAAGCACAACTTCCTGGCGGGCATCGCCTCTTTCTCAGAGAGGCTGAAGGGGAAGATCCTATGAGGATTTCCCCACATTGAAATACATGGGGCCCCTACAGTACATCATCTGGAAATCCCTCTTCCAGGACATCCAGCCAGTGCCTGCCACGCTGACCCTGGACCCGGCCATCGCTCACCAGCGCCTCTGTCCCCCCCCCTCTTTCCTTTCTGGGACATTTATTTTTACTGTTTCTAATTATTTTAATTGCCTGTCAAGTCAGGAACGACTTTTAAGTGGTTTGTTGGGTGAATGAGTGTATGAATGTGAGAGAAAATGTGCCCAACTTTTAATTTATTGTATTGTATTTTAGTAATTAGTGTGGGATGTGTCTGAAGAGAGTGTTTGATCAGTAAGTATGGTAGGACCGGGGAGCAACCTGGAGTCTCCTCCACTGAGTGCAGAAGCAGAAGTGGATGGGAGTCCTGACTCACCTCCCATCCTGGTGTAAATGGAATGACCTGCCAGGAAGAAGGGGGGCCATGGGAGAGGGGGAGGGGTCTACGGGGATAGGGGGACATCAGAGCATTTCAGTCATGACTGGGAGGGGCAGATATGGCAGGAATTGTAGGGCTAGCCATTACCGGGGAAGAAGGACTCACTACATTACAGCGATTGCTTGTTCCGACCCCTCAGGCTCAACTCAAGGATCTGGTGTCAGAGGAGTACAGGGCCCTGGTCTCAGGTTGTTGTTGCTAAATGCCAGGTCGGTTGTGAACAAAGCTCCCCTCGTTCGGGATCTAATATTGGACGAGAAGGCAGACCTGGCATGTATAACCGAAACCTGGCTGGGCCAAGAGGGGGGTGTCCCCCTCTCAGAAAGGTGCCCAGATGGGTTTCAGATGCTCCACCAACCACGACACCAGTGAAGGGGTGGGGGAGTAGCAAGTTATCATCCGAATGTCGTTAGTTCCTCGCAGGATCCCTGCCCCAGAGATTGTGGGGTATGAGTCTCTCCTCTTGAAGTTGGACCTAAGGGTTCAATTGGGCTTGCTGTTGATGTACCTGCCTCCCAGCTGCATCACGACAGCCCTGCCTGTGCTACTAGAGGCAGTAGCCGGGTTGGCGGTGGAGTTCCTCAGACTTATAGTATTGGGGGACTTTAATCTGCCATCTCTCGGTGAATGCTCAGATGGGGCACAGGAGTTCATGGCTTCCATGACAACCATGGCTTGACCCAGGTAGTTCAGGGTCCGACTCATAGGGCAGGACACACGCTTGACCTTGTATTTCTCTCAGGGCAGTGGAGACATGATCTTGATTTAAGGGGAATAGAGACCTTGCCCTTGTCATGGTCAGATAACTCTGTGCTGAGGCTTGACTTCATGACACTACTCCCCCATTGCAGGGAGGCGGAGGCGATTAAGTGGTTCTGCCCCAGGCGCCTTATGGACCCTGAGGGGTTTCAGAGGGAGCTTGGAGAGATACCTGAATCCCTTGTCTGCAATCCAGCCGGGTCTTTGGTCGCTGCCTGGAATAGTGCAGCGGCTGGAGCATTGGATCAGATTGCACCTTTGAGGCCTCTCCGCGGCAGCGGATCCAGGAGGGCACCTTGGTTTACCGAGGAACTCCGGGAAATGAAGCGCCAAAAGAGACGCCTAGAGTGACGTTGGAGAGCTAGTAACTCTGAGTCTGATCGATCACTATTAAGAGCCTTTATTAGGACTTATCTAGTGGCAGTATGGGCAGCAAAATGTACACATTTTCCCGCTCTTATTGCGTCCGCGGAATCTCACCCAGCCACCCTGGTTAGGGTGACCCACTCCCTCCTGAAAGGCGGGGGAACCCTTGCAGGGAAGAGCTGAGGAGTTTGTTCAGTTTCTGTTGGATAAAATCACTCAGATTCGGACAGACCTGGACTCCGCTTGGGCATTTCCAGCCGAGATGCCAAGGGCTAGTCTTAATCAGATTTTTTGGGATGAGTTTAAATTTGTCCCCACTGAGGAAGTGGACAAAGCCATGGGAGTGATGAGTGCCTCCACCTGTTTACTGGACCCGTGCCCTTCCTGGCTAGTTTTGACCAGCAGAGAAGTGATACGAGGCTGGCTCCAGACGATTATCAATGCATCTTTGCAGGAGGGGTTTTTCCCACAACCATTAAAGGAAGCAGTGGTAAGACCCCTCCTCAAGAAGCCTTCCCTGGACCCAGCTGTTTTGAAAAACTATCACCCCATCTCCAACCTTCCTTTTTTAGGGAAGGTTGTTGAGAAGGTGGTGGCGCTTCAACTCCGATGGACCTTGAATGAAATGGATTATCTAGACTCCTTTCAATCTGGTTTCAGGCCCGGGTACAGCATGGAAACTGCTTTGGTCACCCTGACCGATGACCTCTGGAGGACCAGGGATAGAGGATATTCCTCTATCCTGGTGTTTCTTGACATCTCAGCAGCTTTCGATACCATCGACCATGGTATCCTTCTGCGACACCTGGGGGAGGTGGAAGTGAGAGGCACTATTTTATGGTGGTTGTCCTCTTCCTCTCTGACAGGTCGCAGTCGGTGTTGGTCGGGGGGCAAAGGTCGACCCCTAGGCCTCTCAAATGTGGTGTGCCACAGGATTCAGTCTTGTCTCCCCCTTAACATCTACATGAAGCCGATGGGTGAGATCATGCGAAAGCATGGGGTAAAGTATCATCAATATGCCGATGATACTCAATTATATCTTTCTGCCCCTTTCCAGCTCAGTAAAGCAGTGGACATGATGTGCTGATGTCTGGAGGCTGTTAGGGTCTGGATGGGGGCAAACAAACTTGTGCTCAATCCCGATAAGACTGAGTGGCTTTGGATGTTGCCCCTGAAGGACTGTTTGGACAGTCCATCCTTAACCCTAGGGGGAGAAAATTTATGCCCCTCAGAGAGGGCTCGCAATTTTGGAGTCCTCCTGATTCGCAGCTGAAATTGGAAGATCATGTTTCGGCTGTGACCAGGGGGGTCTTTGCCCAAGTTCATCTGGTGCACCAATTGTGACCCTATTTGGACCGGGATGCACTCCTAATGGTCACTCATGCCCTTGTCACCTCGAGGCTGGATTATTGTAACACACTCTACAAGGGGCTACCCTTAAAAAGCATTCGGAGACTGCAGTTAGTTCAGAATGCGGTTGCGCGGGCGATAGTGGATGTGCCGACATACACCGATGTTACACTTATCCTCCGTGAGCTGCAGTGGCTACCTATTGGTCTCGGACTCAATTCAAGGTGTTGGTTATTACCTTTAAAGCCCTACATGGCTTAGGACAGGATACCTTTGAGACCGCCTGCTGACACATACCTCCCAGCAGCCAGTAAGATCCCATAGATTGGGCCTCCTTCAGATGCCATTGGCCAAACAATGTTGGCTGGCGGGCCCTCGGAGGAGAGCCTTCTCAGTGGCTGCTCTGACTCTTTGGAACCAGCTCCTCCCGGAAATCTGGACCATACCCACTCTGATGGCCTTCAGAAAAGCCGTAAAAACTTGGCTGTTCCGGCAGGCCTCGGGCTGTTGACCTCACTGTTGAGGTCCGGCCCCGACTAGAATGAATGTATGAGAGGTCTCTGTTGTTTTAAATTGTATTGTTGTTATGTGTTTTTTATATTTTCTGGTAAACCACCTGGAGTCCTTTGGGATTGGGCGGCATATAAAAGCTTCAAATAATATAAAATAAATAAATACCTGGTTTGGCCATTGGGGGGGTGATCCCCTTAGTTAATTAGGCCCACCAGGCTTCTGGGCATTTCACCAGCCGAGAGCCCAGGGCAGGAGCGGGGGTGGGGTGGCAGTGTTATTAGGGAAAGTCTCAGACCTCAGGAGGTCACTGTGCCTCAGATAGGTGGGTGTGAGTCCCTTTTGTGAAATGGGGCCTTGGAGCTCAGGTGGGCCTTTTTGTTATGTACCTGTCTCCCTGCTATGTTTCATCGGCCCTGCCAGAGCTGCTGAATGTATTAGCTGGATTGGCGGTTGATTTCCCCAGGCTTATGATCCTGGGGGATTTCAATCTGCTTTCCATTGGCAAGACATGTGAATCAGTTCACGAGTTCATGGCTTCCATGATGGCTATGAACCTAACTCAGTTAATTCAAGACCCCACCCATAATGGGGGACACACGCTTGACCTGATTTTTGTCTCTGGGCAGTAGATGAATGATCTAGATTTAGGGGATATTTCTATCCAACCCTTGTCATGGTCGGATCATTTCCTCATCAGGCTTGACTTCCATACTGCTACCCCTCACCACAGGGAGGCGGAACTGACTAGATGGTTTCGCCCCAGGTGCCTGATGGACTCTGAAAGGTTCCTGATGGAGCTTGGGACTTTTCCTGAATCCCTTGCTCACAACTCAACCAAAGCCCTAGTGGAAGCCTGGGATAGGGCGGCCACTGGGGCTTTGGATTGTGTTGTGCCTTTGCGGCCTTTGACCTGGTGTCAATCCTGGGTTGCCCCCTGGTTTACTGAGGAGCTACAGGAGATGAAACGTACAATATCTACAGCATTCAAAGAAAACATATACAAGATGGTTTATAGGTGGCACTTCCCCCCAACGAGGTTAGCCAAAATGTTTCCTGGGTTATCTCCACTGTGTTGGAAATGTGGAAGAAAGGATGGCACATTCTACCATATTTGGTGGTCCTGTACTGAGGCCACGAAATACTGGAAAAGGATTAAAAAATAGCTAAAAGAGGTTACCGGGGCAAGCATGGAATGGAGACCTGAGAACCTTCTACTAAGCATTAAACCAGAAAACATGAGCAATTCAATATGGCATTTGAGCCTACATATAATTGTGGCCGCAAGAATAACTTATGCACAATTTTGGAAATCCACTACCATACCGTCGGAAGATGCTATAATTAAAAAGATCTATGAATGTGCAGAAATGGACAGAATGACGGGTTGGCTGAGGGACAAAGGAGAAACGGAACATTACCTTAGCTGGAACTTATGGTATATGTGGGCGACAAGGAGAACAGCAGGGACTTAAAACGGGGAAAGTTAAAAGTGAACATGGGTATTGTAATACATCCCTGAATTTTGTAATGAGAAGATGTGGCTTAGAGATCTAACAATGAGGAAGGAAAAAAAAGTTGGGCTGTGAATGACTGTCACCACGGGGGGGGGAGGGGAGGGGGGGTTGTATGTTTAAAATTGTATTTGGATTTGTATGTTTTACTTTTAAAAAAATGTATAACTAATAAAGATTACTTAAAAAAAAAAAGAAACGCTGGAAAAGACACCTAGAGAGTGGTTGGAAGGCCAGCCGGTCCGAATCTGATCGAACACTAGTAAGAATTCATATTAAATCCTACTTAGTGGCGATAAAAGCGGCAAAACGGCAACATTTTCCCAGTCTTATCGAGTCGGCAGATAACTGCCCAGCTGCCCTGTTTAGGGTGACCTGCTCCTTACTTAACCAAGGAGCTGGGAAAGACCTCTTGCAAGGTAGGGCTGAAGAATTTGTTCAGTATCTGCAGGATAAAATTGCTTAGATCCGGACAGGCTTAGACTCTGACTGGGTAGATTCGGGTGAGTTGGCGGGGATGAATCTTGTGGAGACCATCTGGGATGAGTTTGATCTTGTGACCCCCGAGGGCATGGGCAGGATTATGGGGAGACTCAGTGCTGCCACTTGTGTGCTGGACCCGTGTCCCTCTTGGTTTGTCTCGGCTGCCCGGGAGGTGACACAAGGCTGGCTTCAGGTGATTACCAATTCTTCATTGAGAGAGGGGTTTTTCCCACCTCCTTGAAGGAGGCGGTGGTGAGGCCCCTCGTTAAGAAGCCTTCCCTTGACCCAGTTTCTTTAGCCAACTATTGTCTGGTCTCCAACCTTCGCTTTGTAGCAAAAGTTGTTGAGAGTATGGTAGCACGTCAGCTTCCCCAGTCCCTAGATGAAGCTGCCTACCTGGATCCATTTCAGTCGGGTTTCAGGCCCAGATATAGCATGGAGACGGCATTGGTTGCGTTGGTCAATGATCTCTGGTGGGCCCGGGACAGGGGCTGCTCCTCTGTCCTGGTCCTATTAGACCTCTCAGCGGCTTTCGATACCATCGACCATGGTATCCTACTGCGATGACTCGGGGGGTTGGGAGTGGGGGGCACCGTTTTACGGTGGTTCTTCTCCTGTCAGATCAGTCGCAGTTTGTGTTGATTGGAGGGCAAGGATCGACCCTGAGGCGCATCACTTGTGGGGTGCCCCAGTGGTCAGTTCTCTCACCCCTCCTGTTCAACATATATATGAAACTACTGGGTGAGATCATCTGTGGTTTTGGCGTACGGTATCAGCAATATGCTGATGATACCCAACTTTTCATCTCTACCCCAGACCACCCACACGATGTCCTCGATGTGATGTCCTGATGCCTGGAAGCTGTGCAGATCTGGATGGGGACGAACAGGCTCAAGCTCAATCCCTCCAAGACAGAGTGGTTGGGGTTTTCGTCATCCCGATTTGTGCATCTTGTTCCATCTTTGATGATAGGGGGAGAAATTTTAGCCCCCTCAGAAAGGGCCCGCAATCTGGGTGTCCTCCTGGATACGCGGCTTAGTTTAGAAGAACACCTGACAGCCATGACCAGGGGGGCCTTTTACCAGGTTCGCCTAGTACGTCAGTTGCGCCCCTTCCTGGATTGGGATGCTCTGTGCACAGTCACTCATGCCCTTGTCCTTTCTCACCCAGACTACTGTAACGCTCTCTACATGGGGCTGCCCTAGAAGAGCACCCGGAAGCTTCAACTGGTCCAGAATGTGGCTGCGCAGGTTATCATGGGGCACCTAGGTGCTCCCATGTTACACCCCTTTTAGGCAGCCTGCACTGGTTGCTGGTTGTCTTCTGGGTGCGATTCAAGGTACTAATTATGACCTTTAAAGTGCTCCATGGCTTAGGCCCAGGCTACCTGCGAGACCAAGTACTGCCACCGGTAGCCTTCCATCGTCCAGTGCGATCCCACAGAGTTGGCCTCCTCAGGGTGCCGTCAGCCAGACAGTGTCAGTTAGTGACCCCCAGGGGGAAAGTCTTCTCTGTGGGAGCGCCTTCCCTCTGGAATGAGCTGCCCCCGGAGCTCTGTATAATCCCCAACCTCCGGTCCTTCCGACGCGCCCTAAAAGGTTGGCTTTTCCAGCAAGCCAGCCCGGCCTGAACAAAACAAAATAAAGTATTGATCACTGTTAATTTTTATTTGAATTTTTTTAAAAAAATATATTGTCAATTTTAATTGGGTTTGGGATATTCCATTTAATTTTTTTTAACTTTTATATTATGTGTTTCTTTTAATTGTTGTACGCCGCCCTGAGTCCTTGGGAGAAGGGTGGCATATAAATCTAATAAATCTCTAAATCTCAATCTCACATTCTTTTATAATTATTACAAATTTTGTTAACTTTCTCTTTGAATTTTTCTTCCACTTTCATCCATTTTTCTAATTGTATTAAATTCAACCAATTTAATTGAATATCTGCTAAAACTATTTTTAGTTGTGTTATATTCTTTATCTTCCAATATTCCCATTTATATATCTGATTTTCTTTTAATTTACTAATCCATTCTTTCAATTCAATCTTAGGGAATTTCTCCATTTCCACAACTGGTGTTAAAAAAGAGATTCCTGGCATTAATGGGTATCTCTATTTATTCCATAATTCCATCAAGTTTTTATAAAAAGGGATTTTGTATCCTCCTAACATTTTTTTAATATCCTTTTTAAACCAATGTGTTTCTATAGGATCACCTATTTCCCTTAACTCTTTCAACTCCATATCTCTCCATATTAAATTTCTAGTTACTTCTATGTTATCTGGGACCATCTTTAATTGATTAGCTACCCAATAATTTCTAATATTTGGAAGACCCAGCCCACCCTTTTTAATGGTTCATATCATAATGCTTTACTTATTATTGCTCTCTTACCTCCATTACAATACACCTCCAGCAGCCTCCATATTTGCTTTAATTCTTGATCTGAGAATTTAATTGGGATCATCAAAATGAAAAAATATTTTTTGGTAAAACTTTCATTTTTATCATTGCAATTCTTCCAAACCATGATAATTTTACTTTCTCATATTTATCTATTTTATCTTTTATATCTTTATTTAGCCTTTCATAATTTATTTTCTTTAACTCTTGAATATTTTTTGGGATGTAAATACCTAAATATTTAATACTATCTACTATTTTTAATTTATATTTTCCTTTCAATATCTCCACTTCTTCTTTACTATGGTTATATAACATCATTTCTGATTTTTCTCCAGTTTATTCGTAATCCACTATATTTCCCAAATTCATTCAGATGTAAATACTCCCTATAGCCACTACAGGATTTTGAAATGTTAATAATGTATCATCTATAAATAAATTTATTTCAGTTTCCTTCTGTACTCCAATCCCTTCAATCAATGAATCTTCCCTAATTGCATTTGCCAAAACCTCTATCGATAATGCAAATAAAGGGCAACCCTTTCTTTGTAACACCATCATTGATGGCTATATTCTCTGAATATAGTTGATTTAAAACCTGTCTAATTTTTTTTACCAAAACCTAACTTCTCTATTAATATCCTTAATGTAGACCATTCCACACAATCAAAGGCCTTAAATACATCTAATACACTGCATTATTATTATTATTTGAGTAGGCACAAATAATCCTACTTCAATACTTGAGACAAAGACCTATGGTAGTTTTCTGGAAAAGGCTCCAGTACTGGTAAAAGTGGAAGAGAAAAAGAGGATGACCAGCAGCAAAATAGAAGTATTCAGTTACAGTAGTGAGAAAAACACTGTTGGGATACTTGAAAAAACATGTTAGGGATAGATCATTATGTAGAAAATCTATCAATCTGGTAATAAGAGTCAAAACAACTTGATGGTATATAAATGAAAACCCAACAACTATATTTTCTTAGATGCATATTTCTTATTTGAAATAAAGAATAAGTGCCTTTTGCACCACAGCATAAAAAAAAGAAAACCAACCCAAGGAATAAATTTATACGTAACCCAGCAACTAAAGGACAGATTAAGCAGTGCTTATTTTTTTCACCATAGCTATTGTATCATTATTTTTCTGCCACAGTAAAACTTTAGAATCCTCTTTGACGTGCTGGCCTATAACATTTGACCACACTTACAGGCAGATATAAAATCAATTTTCTGTACTCCCATTTATCTCAGCACTGCTGTTTGCTGGTTCTCTAATGGAACGACTCTTCTGGAGAGGTAGTTATTTTACTTCAGAGTGGCATTTCAGAAGCTTTAAATGGTCTGAAGAGATGGCGTGTGGCCTTTAGGAATATTTTAGTTCTGCTTTCTTATGAAAAAGACCCTCCCCCACCTCCAGCTCACTTGAGGGGGAAAGGCTGCTGAGTGAGCCGCAGAAAGACAGGTCTGTCAAACATAACCTTTGTAAAAGGCTCCACACTAGCTTACCAAAATCACAAGATACCCCCAAATAACTCTAACCTTATTATTTGTTGTTTATTTATTTTGTTTTATGTAGATGCTGAGTGTTTAATACTCTCCAATGGCAAGACAGTGCTACTCAATTTAGCTTACTTTTTCCTCCTCACTCACTCTCCTAAATTTGTCTCTGATTTTGCTTTTTTTTTTTTTGCCATGTTGCGACTTTTAATAAACTTTAATGCATGGCATATTTTGTATTTCAGGAGGGGAACCAGTATTTTATAAGAATATATTATTTTTTATTATTATAATAAAGTTTTTTTTATTTTTCATTTTAATAACATATAGTCACATGTATACAATTACATAGACAAAATCATATTGTATTATTAAATGTTTACATCAATTCATCTTACCATCAACTCCCAAAAATTATTGGCTCTTCTGCTCTCCATACACCATATTGGTACCTTGTCCATCACTTTCTTCTCCCTCACTCTTCTCCCTCCCTAATTCTGTCAATCTTCCCTTCTCTATTTCACCTTCCTCTCTCCTCCTCTCTCCCCTTTCCACTTCTCATTTCTCTCCTCCTTTCCCCCCCTTGCCCTCTCTCCTATCCCTTTTTTCTTCCCTTACCTCTCTCCTCTACTTCCCACTCTTCATCTCATTTACTTGGTGTATTTCAGCTTCTGAGCAAGCTCCATTTTATGTTGATGGTATTTATAATTCCTTTTCAATATACATATTTAATTTTAACATGTATTCTCCTCCTTTTTTAAAAAAACAGAACAAGAAAATATACACATTTAGTCATTCTCCTTTTAACCCCACCCCCAGCCCCAGCCTAATTTTGGCCGATATGTAGACCTGGTTACAATTCCCAACTATTGTCATCATTATCTTTATATCATTATACATCCTTACATGTCCCCAATTTGTAATTCTGTCTTTAAATCTCAATAATTTCCCATTGTATGTGTATTTCATGTTCCCTCTCCATTTTTCCATATCTTGGATTAGATTACTCTTAATTGTCTATAAATGGCAATTCTCGCTGTTCAATGTTCATTACAATTCCCTTAATCTATTATATAGAATAACAAGCTGTAAACATCTTACTTTATTCATCATCTTAAAAGTTCTATATATGTCCATGTTTCATATATTTTAACCCATGCTTAGTTGTCCTTCAATTGTCATATTCAATCAATTTGCAACTCAGTTTAATTTAAGGTGACCAGATTTTCATATTTCATATTTTGTCAAACATGACCCCAGGACACTGAAACCATCATAAATATGAATCTGTTGCCAAACATCAAAATTTTGATCACGTGACCATGAGGATGCTGCAACGGTCGCTAAGTGTGAAAATGGTCGCTAAGTGTGAAAATGGTCATCAGACACTTTTTTCAATGCCATTGTAACTTTGGTCACTAAATGAACTGTTTGAGACTTGCATTATAATGCCTTATGCCAGCTTACATTTTCAAGAGAGAGAAGCTAAACTCCTTGTTAGAATTGAAATAGAAATGAATAGAGTAGAGTAAAATAGAATAGAATAGCTTATTAGCCAAGTGTGATTGGACACACAAGGAATTTGTCTTTGGTGAATATGCTCTCAGTGTACATAAAGAAAAATAAAATAGTAAGATAGTGGGATCCTTGCTGCACCAAGCCTTCACTAATCCTCTCACTTTCATCAAAAACAGTAAAAATCACTCATGCTTTTTTATTTCTATTTATTATTTTGCTATGGCCACATATGAATATATATGCACATTCCAAACAGATTTTCTTACTAAACAGCCACCATTCTCATCCATAGGCCACTAAATGCCTCACCAACCTTTTCTGTATTCTTTCATTTCCTTCCATCCATTTTATTTATTTAATACAGAGTAGATTAGGCTGTCAGCCTTAGTCATTCTTCTAACATGACAACAATTCTTATCAACAAGGACGGTATTGGCACATTTTAGCTAATGCAACCTAAACATAACCAAAGCCTATTTCACTTCAAGTATGCTAACTTTATTCTATGCCTTCCCACGCATTACATGGCTTGAACGTTCACGGATCGCCACCAAATTGCACAGGTGGTTGTTCTACCAGATGGACATCCTTACTTTTTCTCGAAAACGGGAGAGAGGCTGCCTTTCCTAGTCTAGCCCCGTAACAACAACCCTACGAGGTAGGCTGGGTTTTAAAAAAAAGCGAGTGTCGGGGAATTCTGCAACTGCATCACCTCTTCGCTGCTCTCGCTTCCCAGGGAGCTCCCTTTCCTCTCACCAAGCAGCCCGTTCTCGGAACAAAACGGAGAGCCTGGCAGTCGATGGGGACGGTGCTGAGAGGGGCGTGCGCTGGGAAAGGGAGCTTGCATGGTCCGCCTCTGAGCCTCTCCGCGCAGTCACCCCCTTCCCCGTCATGCCCCCCACCCCAAAAACAAACCACCAGCGCTCCTCCCGCTCCCCCACTCCCCAGGCCTGCAGTGCCTTTTCTTCCCGTTCGGCTCCGAGCCACCGTCACAGACCTCTTTTGGCTCCGCTCTAGGCACCGGCCTCCGCGCCGCCGTCCTCCCCTCCATCATTCCCCCTCCTCCCAGAGCACCACCAGAAACATGCCAACCTCAATACGGATGCAAAGGCGTCACATCGCTGCTACCCATGTTCACGAGGCGCCGGGCATTGCAGGGCGCAGAGGAATCCAGCAGACAGACGGGAGACTTGGGGAGGGTGGAAGGAAGAGATCCCATCCAGGGTGAAAAGGGGGAAAAGCGGAGAGCCTACCCTGGATGGGATCTCTTCCTCCCTCTCCCCCCCGGTCTCCCGTCTGTCTGCTGGATTCCTCTGCGCCCTGCGATGCCCGTCTGGGTTGGCTTCCTTGGACACTCACCTGCCACCCCCACCCCCATCTTCCCTCCGACCAACTGTCAGTTTATTCTTTCTGCATGTGAAAGCGCTTTAGTCAGTGGAGTGTGTGCTGGGAGGAATCTCTCTTCTCCTCCCTGCACGGACCCCACGGTGCCTGCATCAGAGCTCGGGCGGGATTCAGGTGAAGGAAAGGACTTTTCTTTTGCCGGCATCAGAGCTCGGGCAAGCAAAAGCAAGTATTTTAATCAGTGGGCTATGCGCAGGAACGAATATATCCCCTCCTCCCTGCACGCATCCACTGAATAAAGTGCTTCCTCTGGCCTGCCTGATCTCTGCTGCGGGCGAAAGGGAGCTGGGAGGACGGTAGATTCCTCCCTCCACGTGAAAGCGCTTTAGTCAGTGGAGTTCATGCTGGGATGAATCTCTCTTCTCCTCCCTGCACGGACCCCACGGACCCCAATTCCACTTATGGCCTCAGGTCTATTTACCAGTTAGAGGGTCTGGAATTGATCGTTGCCAGTTGGGGGGTGCAGAGGAAGCCAGCAGAGAGACGGGAGACCGGGGGAGGGGGGAAGGAAGAGATCCCATCCAGGGTAAAAAGAGGGAAAAGCGGAGAGCCTACCCTGGACGGGATCTCTTCCTCCCCCACCCCCCGGTCTCCCATCTGTCTGCTGAGTTCCTCTGTGCCCTGCGATGCCTGGCGCCTCGTGAACATGGGTGGTGGCGATGTGACGCCTTTGCAGGTGCCTCAGTTGATCGTGGGTGGATCTCAATTGATGAGGAACTCAATAATGCTGGCACATAAAGCTTTTTCCCCCCTCGGAAACTGAAGCACGTTTAAAGAAAAAGGGAAGGGCGGGCAGCTTCACATGAGTGAGTAACTCTGGCGGTGGGAATCGGGAGGCTTCGGGTGGGCAGCGGCACTTCCCTTGCAAACGGGGATCAGCGCACTCGCCGCCTCCCCCTCCCCCGGGAGGAGCTCTGCAGCGGGACAGACGAATGGAGGGGGAGATCACCCCTTCCTTCTCCGAGCCCCCAAACCCCGTCTTCCCTGGCCTGCACCCCTGCGCCCAGGCTCCTTTGGGTTTGGGGCTAATCCGAATGGGTGGAGCAGGGGATCCCCAGGGCGGAGGCCTCCCGGTGCAACGGTCTTCCGCAGCTCCGGAGCTAACCTTCGCCTTCCCGCCCAGGATTGCAAGGCTGGAGGCCTCGGCAGCAGCCATCCCCACCCCCAGCCGGCCAACCCTCGCCTGTACCATGAGTTTACCGGCCAGGTATCCATTGAGCTGGAGGGCAGGCACCGTGGCTTCCTCGCGGCTAGTCTTGCTGCTTTCCCCGGGCTCGGCTCCATTTCCTCCCCGCCCATTTTCGCTCCCTCGACTGAGGCCTTCGCTCCGCCCAAACCTACCTGCCAGCGGACCCTTGCTACGAACCTCCGCAAGGAGAACCGATACACGTGGCCGCCTCTTTTCCCTTCCGCAGCCACTTCCAGCCTGCCTTCTCACATGCTGGTCAAGCGCTTCCCGCCCGTCCTTCGCTTTGGGGATCCTTCGCTTGCTCTCTTCGGCGCGCTTTGCATTTTAGCCCTCACTTCTCATCTCTGCCTCCCCGGCTCAGCTGCGCCCTCGCTTCCCCCACCCGCCAACGATCATCCCAGAGGCTGCAAGCAGAGACTAAAGGAAGACCACATTTCAGTTAGCGCACCTTGGAGTCACCGATGCCGGCTTCCCCGCTGCGACTGGCGGGAACGGCAATGAAAGCTCGGCCTTCACTCCTCCGTCTGGGGCTGCGGCTAACAGGGACGGCCAAGCGCTTTCCTCAAAAACCCCGCCTTCCACACACACCCGGCTTCCAAAATCCGGGGAGTTGCGGGGAGGGACGATCTTCTTCCCCTCTCTCAGGTTGTCCGGTTCCCCCCCCCAGTTCCTCTCATGAGTAGCTCGCAAGGGAAGGCCTTCCCTTCCCTTGCTAAAGGCCACCGCCGCCCACCCGAAGCGGCAAAGCCTCCCGATTCCCACCGGCACCGGAGTTACTCACCAGGGCAGTGCAGCAAAAACAAACAGCGAAGGCGAAATGAAATGGAGACTCATGAGAGTCATGACTCGCGCGGCGTGCTTAAGCGGACTCCAGCCAATCAGTGAGCTGGCTGGGATGGAAAATTTTAAGCACCCTCGTGCGTGCTTAAAGTTTTCCATCCTAGCCAGCTCACTGATTGGCTGGAGTACAGGCCAATTAAATCAGTGAGCGGCAGGCTGGGCTGGCTTAAATTTGTAGGTAGCATAGAACAGAATGATGAGCCAGCCCAGCAGCTGATGGGCGGGATCTGCGAGCGCCAAAAAAAGCGTGCCTTTTAAAAAAGCGGGCGGGACATGGGAAAATGTATCAAAAAGCGGGGGTGTCCCGCCAAAAGCGGGACGTCTGGTCACCTTAGTTTAATTATCATGTATAAAAGTGAATCACAAACCTCTGCTTTACAATCTCCCCATATCAGTTTCATATTTATTCATATTCCATATATTTTAACCTTTGTTTAGTTATCTTTCCATTATTATATTCAATGAGTTAGAAACTCCATTTTATTGTCATATTTAGGAATAAAACCCTTATCTTAGCTTTATATTTTTCCATATAGCAGTTTCTAGTTGTCTGGGGGTTTTTTTTGTTCCACTTCTCTGTTCCTGTCTTCTCCTTTTCTTTGTTCGACACATCCACTCTCTTCAATTTTCCTCAGGCCACCAACAAAAGAATATTTTATATTTCTCTTTGTTGGGGCATAATCTCCCACTTCAATTTTCCTTATGTCACTAACAACCTCCAAAACTTCTTTTGTCTGCTTTTTATTCCCTTTTGTTGGGACACCTCCCTTTTTACAGTTTTCCCTATACCACTGCCAAGACCATTGGAGTTTTTTGTCTGCTTTTTATTTCCCTCCATTTCTACCCCTTCGTTGTCTTGTCCCTTTTCTTCTTTGAATTCTTCTATAGATATCTGCTTCTCTGGGTTTAGAATTCTATTTAGGCCTGATTTTAATTATTTTAATGATTTATGCATATTTTTCATAATTTCAAGTAGTTCTTCAAATTCCCAGTTTTCCATGATGTCCAGTTACAGTTAGTTATACAGTTCTTATTTCAGAGTTCTGATCCACCTTAAATTTATCTACTTCAGCTGCTTTGGGGAAGAGTGACAGGAGCCATCTTGATCTTTTGTTCTTCCTTAATGTCCAGTTCCAAAATTGCAGTTAGTTTCTGGTCTACCTTAAATTTACTTAATTCAACTACTGTGAAACTGGAAGAGAAGCTGGGACCATCTTAACCTTTTGCAGAGAAAAAAAAAGGAAAAAAGAGGAATAAAAAAAACCTTTATATTTCCCAGTTCTTGACACTGTTATTATTCTTTCCCTTGCCACCTTCCACCTCTGGTTGGTTATAGCTGCTCAAAATATATCAATTGGAACAAACTTGCAAACAGCCAGATTCAGATACATTTCTCTTTTGCCTCCTGCTTTTCCATATTCTGATTTATGGCAGTTAGTTAATTAAAACTTCCTGCACAGTCAAGGTTAGGTTAACAGCTACCAGTGAGAAGAAGTGCTTTTTTCTTGATTTTTGGTGGTTGCTTAAAATATATTAGTTGGAAGAAGTTCAAACAAAATAAATCCTGCAGAATGTTTGGTTTCTATGTCACATCGAAAACAAAATTTAGAGTTTATATTTGAGTGGGTTTGTCACTTCTCTGCTTTCTCCTTTTCTGTCTGAATTTGTTTCAAACAAATAGCTTTTTGGGGGGCTGGTGTTTCAACCCTCCATTTTCCTTTACTTTCTTTATTTCTTTTTGAAAAAAATCCTGATCTGACCATCAATATTATTTATGTTCTCAAGATTCCTTTGCCTTTTCCAGGTTTGATTTATGGCTGTGGGTTAGATAAATTTTTCTTACCGGTCTTTCATCTCTTCCTTACCCTCCTGTTCATTTGATTTGACTGGAAGTAAGCATCTGGTCAGACATATTGCAGGCTGCTGCTTCCACTCCGATTCATAGGGCAAATCTCCAACCTGCCAGGGACCTGTTGCCTCCCTCTGGGTTTGATGAGACACTGCCCCCTCTTCCCCACCTTCCAGGAAATTTCTGATCCAAAAAAGAATCCCCGGAGTTGGTTTGTCAGACAGGGTTCATGTGCGGCTCTTCAAAGTTCACATCCTCCATGTATATCCAGCTGAAGAACTTCCTGTTGAATCAAGAGAATATATTATTAAAGCAGCTGCCTTCCAGATATTTTGAGATTTCAGAATTTCAGGCTAACAATAATGTTATTGTTCAAATTCATGACAAGTATTTGGATTAAATTAATCAAATGTTATCTAATTCTTGGGATTTCAGTTAGTTATCTTTAAAAGGCTCTGTTGTACCCAAAGATACTAACTAATAAAAAAAGTTAATTTTTTCTAGTAACACATGACTTTGAAACATGGATTATAAAAAGAAGTCAAACAGAATGTTTCACTGCATAGTCGTATCCTCAGCCAGCAGAATAGATAAATTATTGCAGTCAAATTCTGGTTTACTAGGGGAAAAATTAGGAATAATGTTATTTTCCTGTTTCCATATTGGTTTATGAGTTTCCTTAGACAAATCTCTTGTCTGAGGTGCTAAAGAGCTAAATGTGCTTCTTCAATAAAATTATATCAAATGTATGCATCTTTTTCCTCACTTCTGCAAGAAACCCATTATACTTCTCACATGATCTCTTTAGACATCTTAAAGTAATAAAACATTAAATGTTGGAATAATTCTGTTTGGATTTAGTTGCAAAAAAAAGGTATTTACTTTTTCAAAAAACAAGACAAACCAAGCCAAACAAACAAATAAAAATCTGGAAAACTCCTAAAAATATTTCATGGTAACATAGCATTATAGAAACAATAATTAACAATATATAAACTTGCTGTAGTTTTTTGTTATTATTAAATGTATGAAAGTATGTAGTAAATGATATATTTTATTGTTTGAGCACTATCCAGAGGAGGTTGAAATTAATAAATGGCATCAATTATTGGAAGCAATAATTACTTCCAATAATTGATGCCATTGCTTGAAAGTAATACATGGCAATATATTTCATATCATCCTTCCACATCATGATGTTCTCCAGATGATTAGAGCATCTAATGCTTTCCTTTGACTAAGCTACCTAAGAATTATATTATCCACATACATCTAGAGCAGGGGTGTCAAACTAAATTTCACTGGAGGGCTGCATTAGGGGTGGGGATAGCCAGGGGAATGGCCAACTCAACATCACTAATGATGGGGGTGTCTGTGGTAGCCCAAGTGCTCTGCTAGGAAAAACAGACTCCCATGCGCCATTTCCTGCTGCAATGATCTCCTGCAACCCTCTGCCACCAAAAATGGAACTCCATTTTTTGCTGGTAGAGGCACCATAGACCGGTCCTCTTCTGTTTCCAGCACCCCATGGGCTAGATCTAATCACCCCATGGGCCGGATCTGGCCCTTGGACCTTGAGTTTGACACCTCTGATCTAGAGAGTACCAAAATGGGAATATTTTACTGCTTTCAAATCATCTTATACATAAATTATATAAATTCAAGATGGTACAAGAAATGTATCTCTCTTTCTTTAGTTGTTGTGTGCCCATATCAGAAATAATGACCATTGGTTACAGTTATATTAGTTATATAGATATATTAGTAATACTTCTATTTCCAAAGCTACACATCATATGAATCTTATTGTCTGAGGACATTCATTACTTCAAAGGAAATGTGAAAAAGAATAAGACATTGCAATATGTCTTAATAGCAACAACTGTGAGATTGTTTTCACTCATCCACTATTCAATTTTATTTGTCTTTCTTATCAACAATTGTTAAGTCTAGTTTATTACATAGCAAATGCCTATCGGTTTGCATTCTAAAATTCCAGAGTATTCAGCTTCTTTTTTTAATTACTTTATCTATTATATGGTTCCACCAGTTCTTGCTTGAAGACAAATGGTACTACTATCATTTTATTTATAAATTTATCTGCCATTCATTTCATTGTCATGTGACCTATAAAGTTATAAAAGCTAATGTAAAAACATTGAATATTAGCATAAACATAGATTAAATAAGTTAAAAATCATAATTCAACAAAGTAGTAGAACTTCTTCCCAATTCACTAAGCACTTCCTATATAGAACACCCTCATTAGGGTTCCAAGCTAAGCAGGGCCCAAAGCCCAGTCTCCTGAACTCCGTCAAGAGCCTTGATTGACAAGGAATTCCTTGATTGACAAAATTCTACAACAATTATTAATTATTAATTTATTAATTAGTTAAATGGATTAATAATTTATCCATGAAGGCTTAAAGAGTGGCAATGAAAACAAGCATGTTTGTGCCTTCGAATTACTTTGAAACCAATGCAAAAACTGAGAGAAAATATTCTTATTAATTTTACAGTTATGATATTCTATAAGAAGCATATTTTTAAATATAATAATGGCTGTGATCTTATTTAAATATGTAAGTAATCTCAAAAAATAGCCCATCTGTGTTATTATGCCCTTATAACTAATTTTTTTTTCATTCATATTGTTAAATGTCCCTCTCAGAATCTGTAGATACACATTGTAAACAATGTTGTATCAATTATGTATTGTTTTTGTGTTGTTTTTAATTTTCTGTTTGTATCCCCCTTCCCTGGTTGAGCTGTGAGCCGCCCTGAGTCCCCTTCGGGGGAAAAGGGCAGCATATAAATAAAATCAACATTCAACATTCAACATCTATCAATGTATTGTACTAAATCATACTGTATATTCAAGGAGCACAAACTTGGTACTTCGGGGTTTTCTTCTTCTCAGCATCATCCTAAATGATGTCAAAATGTCACTTAGTTGAAGTTTCTGTTTTTAATTTCTTGTTTCTTATCCATACAGAGCAGCCTTGTAGAAACAGACAAGTATGTTTCACTAAATTGGAAAAATGCTTATCAATTTAAGCAAAACCCCGGGTTTATAGTATCGGTAATATTTTCCTTTAGTGAAAGAATAAAGAAGTGCAAAGTTTTACATAATCTGACAGCTCTGTCTTTGCTGGCAAAGTGAGTAACCTTCTAAAAAAACCCTCTATCACTGTCCTTCATATTGAGATTTATTCATTAGAATAAACAGATTGATATCAAAAATCTGTTATGGGTTCTCTGATGGTTCATAAAGAATCAAATAAAATCAAAAATACAAAATGCAACCTTATAAATTGCCAGCTAGGTTGCCGATATATAAAAGAAGAGAGTACTCCATTAGCCATAATTAATGCTTTTAGACAGCAAGGAAAATAAATTGGATGGTGATATCTTGTGAAACAGAATAAAGAATAGAATAGAATAGAATAGAATAGAATAGAATAGAATAGAATGGAATTCTTTATTGGCCAAGTGTGATTGGACACACAAGGAATTTGTCTTTGGTGCATATGCTCTCAGTGTACATAAAATGACAATATACATCCGTCAAAAATCATAAGGTTAATGATTTTCTTAGTGGTAGTCATAGGGTAAAAATAAGCAATCAGGAAACAATCAATATCAATATAAATCATAAGGATACAATCAACAAGTTACAGTCATGCAGTCATAAGTGGGAGGAGATGGGAAGATGAGAAGATTAATAGTAATGCAGCCTTAGTGAATGGTTTGACAGTGATGAGGGAACTATTTGTTTATCAGAGTGATGGCATTCGGAGGAAAATTGTTCTTGTATATAGTTGTCTTGATATGTAGTGTTCTATAGTGTCATTTTGAGGGTAGAGTTGGAACAATTTATGTCCAAGATCTGAGGGGTCTGTAGATACGTATTTTCACATCCCTCTTTTTGACTTGTGCAATATACAGGTCCTCAATGGAAGGCATGTTGGTAGCAGTTGTTTTTTTCTGCAGTTCTAATTATCCAGTGAAGTCTGTGTCTGTCTTGTTAGGTTGCAGAATCAAATCAGAAAGTTAGAGGTGCAGATGACAGATTCAATGATTCCTCTGTAGAACTGAATCAACAGTTCCTTGGGCAGTTTGAGCTTCCTGAATTGGTGCAGAAAGTATTTACCTAATCCAGTTTGGAACCATTGATAGTGTTGTTGTTTTTAAAGTAAGAAATACTTCATGTGGTTCAATTTTCAGGGAAGAAATGGCAAATTAAGGACATTTCTGCTAAAAGCAGAGGTGATAGCTCTGAGAAATGAACAGCAGGTGAATCGATCAGTAGTTCATAATTCCACTCTGGACAAGTAGAGGACTTGACATTATCCACAAGTGCTCCCAGACAGGACTTAAAGAGGAAGTTTCAAATTTTTTGTGGTTTTAGAACTATGGAAAGAGCCACCTTGCTCAAACTGCTGTCAGCACCTTGGTTTTGTAATTACATTCAGAAATTGCTTGTTAATTGATTTTCAGCTATTTGAGGAAAAAAATGGTGAAAACACCATTTCCTTCAATCCAGTGATGTGCAATGAAGCTTATGGTTGGTGAGGCACGGTGCTGGGCTGGCTGCAGGCCAGGGCAGCAGGCGGGCGGTGGCATTGGCCGCAGCGTGAATGTCAGCCTCAGCGGTGGTGGGGCACTTTGCATTGTGGGAGCTGCCAAGCGCCTTTGCTGCAGACCCAGGCCAGCCCAGCACCATACCCGGGTCTGCAGCAAAGGCGCTTGGCGGCTCCCCCGCCAGCCTGCAGACAGCCCAGCAGTTAAGTCTGTGGGCTTTACTTCTCAGTAGTCCCATATTCGCTTACCATGTTTGTTGGCCATAAATTCCCAGGTGGCTTCCATATGCAGATTGCTTTAATTTCCCATGTCGGGGATGATAATAACAATAATGTCTTAATGCAGACTTAATCATTCTTAAGGGAGAGTTTTTGAAATAAGAGACCTCTAAGTCTTCTGATGGTTCTGCTCTTGGCGGCTCCCGCGATGCAAAGTGGAGAGTTCAACTAGCTCGGAGCATGAACTTTTCCAACATAGGGGCGTTTTACAAGCAAGTCTCCTGCTGCTAGATGGCGCAGTCGCTCAACTGCAAGGCATGATTCACTGCTCCCAGATCAGGAGGCGGGAGAATCACGTGCCTCCTTTGCATACGAAATTTTTCACTGTTTAACCCTTGCTTAACTTTTAAAAGGTGAAAAATTCCTTATGCACAGGAGGCCCATAGTTCTCTCGCCTCCTCCTATAGTTAACACTAAGCAGACTCCAAGTCACTGTGACTTGGAGTCTGGCAGCAATTACCTTGGCTTTAATTATTAAAAAAAAATTCTTTAAAATTCTTTCCTTTTCCTCATGACTGTGAGGCCACGCCTCCCCTGCCTCTAGTGACTGCACATCCCTGCTTCAATCCTTAGTGAAAAAAATTTTAAATACAAGTTTAAGGACTTTTTTTTAAAAGCAGCAGATAATTAGAATTTTTATTTTGAAAGGTTAGAAATGGATTAAGGGTCCAGATAGATTTGAAATAAGATTTTGAAAATAATAATAATAATTAATGTGTGAAAACCTTTTGTATTAGTAAGTTGAATTTTGTAATTGAATTCTTTTTTTTGGTTCCCTCTAATATCCAGTTTCATCCTATCATTGTTTTAAAGAATTTAAATTTAAAACAATGATAGGATAAAACTGGATATTAGAGGGAACAAAAAAAAAGAATTCAATTACAAAATTCAACTTGCTGATACAGAAAGAAGCAAATAAATAAACATTAGACATATTGAAGAATATTTTTAAAGAATGGGCCGAGAAGTTAATTTTAAGAATGTCTGCCTCTATAGATAGACTAAATATAAAAGCTACAGTGAAAGAAAAAGTTTAAGTTAGTAAAATGGAACTGATTGAAAGTGGCTTTAAAAGTGGCATTTCTTTTATTTTAAGAGAAAATGATAAATTACAAAAATTGCTTATATTTGTAATGAATTGACAATATTTATTTCTTTATTTGTTTTTTATTTTTTTATTTTTATGGGTTTTTTATATTTAAATTTCTTTTCTGCATTTCTTATTTTTACTTTATTTTTAAATATTTTATTAGTTTTTTGTTATTGTTAATTGTAATTTTTAATAAAATTATTATTAAAAAAGAAATACTTCATGCAGCTAATGCAGTCCCTGAGAATTAATTGGAATAATGGGACTGCTTTTTAATCTTTACTGAAATTAGAACTTTAAAACTGTAATACAAGTAGAATTGAATTTCTGTTTTTCAACTTTTGTTCTCTAGAGGTTACATACTGAAATGATATATTTTTTCCCAGCATAACTTGTAGGTACTATAATTAGGGATCCTTTTGGAACTTTTTCTTTGTAGATTCTGAAATGAATTGACCTAATTTATACCCTCTGGACTAAAGTAAAAACCAGAACTTAATTATCCAACAATACCTGAATGTTCTGAATGTTTTTTTTAAAGAAAAAATGAACTTGAAAGACATTTTTAAAAATCAGTCTTTTGAGGTAAAATATCTTTAGGATTAGAGATCTTGAGCAAATGCTTTGTACATGCATCATAACTTTATAATCAAGCCACCAGGGAAAACAGTTCATTTAGAGTGTATGTGAATATCAATTCTGTCACTGTGGTAGAAGCCAATAGAGCTGAGCAGAACATTGATTAGATACCATTTGTGAAAACATCAGCTAACTCTCTTTCATAAATCCCCAGAGTTCTGTCATCCAATCTAATACTTCTATATTTGCCTGCCATTTATATTTTATTTTTAAAAAGTAAACAGCCCATTGAAGCATAGTGAGAAAGCCAATAGAGATGATTCAATGTGACTGCATTTCTAAAAACTAAAAACTGATGGGTAAATCTCATATGTTGTCTGAGCTCATGTATTAGCTTTGGAGGTGGATACACAGAGGAAAAAAAGAGCTTGTGGAAAAGTCCAATGTATCCAAATGCATCTGGAGAGAGAAAAATCAGAATGCTGCTCTTACGTTGTAAAGACTTTGCAATATTGTTAGTGATGAAAAATAAGTAAAAGTATTCTGTATATAAAAACCCCTTTATGTTTTTTAGAAACAAGCCATGAACTGTCATGGTTTGTTCATTCAATTTTAGAGCCATAAACTTCAGATAATTAAAGCGGGAAATGTACAATCATTCTCAAGTGGGATATAATGCACAAAGGGTTGTGTTTAAATGCATTAATTCAGCCACTGATCAGTAAAGAAAAAATTATTAAATTTTCAGGGATATTCCAATATGCTTTAGTACCAAAAAGACTGGGTAAGGAGAAAGAGTTATATGCTCAGTCATAATAAGCAAATATTTCTACTTCTAGTTACATATAGGCATGTATAACACATCCACGTACATTATAAATTATTTCTTTTTTGTTGTATATATAAAGTTTATATTTTAGAAGATACAGAGGTAAGTGTCAACAAAGACAGGTTCCAGAGAAGGCTGCCATCTCCTGGTTATTTAATCACATTGTAGTTTAACAAGATTCTGAATATTATTAAGTAAACTGAATCCAGAACTTTTCGGTATCTGATACTGAAACAAATCAGTTAATATTTGGAGTGTGTATCCATGTGTGAGAATACCCACTTACTGCAATAGCAGCATTATGGCATTTTATATGCGGGGTAGTGTGTCCATTTAAGCCCACTCCAAAATGTGTATTATGGCATTAAAAGCACATGAACAGTGTATATAGCTTTATAAGTATATTTTTGAAGGGACCATTCCACGTTTATGGAATCTGTGCAAAACAAAGCAAGATCAAAGTGCATATAAACTCCAAGGAAAAGACCAAAATTTGATCTGACTATCATTGGCATTCCTTAATGAAGAAAAACTGGTTCTTTGAATGTTCTCATTTAATGGTTATCATTCTTTTAAAAAGTTAAAATCTGGAGCACTGTACCTATCTGCAAAAAAGCCATGAAGTATAAATATATTATAAGCAATAAACAATTCATATTTAACAAGAACCAGGATAGCTTATTACATTTAAATCCCCCCTGGCAATGCAAGTAGATGAAGAATTAATACAGAAATAGGCCTGATCTCAGCAGAAACATAACACATGTTCTTGTGAAGTGTCTCTTGTTCTCTTTGCAGCCAGCCAGCAGAGCATCTTTTTACTTGACTTAAATTAAGAAGAAATCAACCATGGGAATACAAATGCTATTATTCATGACGTATAATTATGGTTGTACCTAAGTTAAAATTACAAATTTGCTAGTTACAAATTTGCTACACACTGTTCTGGAGTGTGTTGGGGAAGATAAAGACAAGAAGCATGTCATTAGCATGATGGGTAGAATAGCAGCCAGAGGATCTAGCATTGCAATCAGTTGTGTTTCTTATGCCTGTGTGCTTAAAAATAGAATGAGTCAGCCTGTGACATCAAGCAAAAAGATATGAGAACTCTGCTCTGTGTGTGTGTGTGTGTGTGTATTTCAAATTTTGTGCTTCATTTGTATTCAATTTTTTATTTGAAATTGGAAAAAAGGAAGCTTTAATTTTAGGTTTTGATTATAACGACTTTGTTGTTATAGAAGTGTCTTAAAATATTTAGAAATGTAAAATCAAAGATTGAGGCTGTAATCTTCCTGTATTCTCCAGCACTGAAAAAAGTCAAAAGACATATTTCCTTCTTTTATTACTTCTTTCTGTACTTCTTCTTTTTTGATTTTCTCAGTTTTGTTTCTAATGTATTGTCTTATAACAAACTTGAATAAAAAGTCAAGTGAATATAAAAATATTTCCAAATCCATAAGTACTATCATTTTTCTATTTCCACCAACAAGCCATATATTATAATTCTTAGCAAAAAAAAAAAAGTCATAGAAAATTTGTTCTAAAATTTCCTTCAGCAAAAATCTGATGAAGAATTTTATTCATAATCCCTTTGACTTTCCCTCTGTTAGTTGACTGTTATTTAGAGGGAGATAATTCTTAGGTCCTCTAGCATCTAGAGATCACTACATCAATAAATAAATTATAGGACCTTAATTTTAATTAATAATTATTTGACATAATGTGATAATTAATCTATTAAACATTAGAAAATTCTCATTCATGAAACAGCACTGAATTTATTTATCAAATTTCTCAGTTACCCAATTCCAAAATCACTCTGGATGACACCACACACAATTACACATAAAATTAACTGAAAGAACAAGTTTATTCACTCTATCCCCAGTTAAAGCTTCCCACCAAAGTCTCCTAAATCAAAGCCTGAGGGAAAAAACAGTTGTTTAACGATGACTTGAAAGATGCCATATGAATCTGCATGACAGAAAGGGGAACAAGCTCAATGTGTAGTCTGTATTGGACTAACATCCACATGGAGAGAAATAAGTAGTGGGGTACCACAAGGCTCTATCTTAGGCCCAGTACACTTCAATATCTTCATAAATGACGTAGGTGAGGGAATAAAAGGGGAACTCATCAAATTTGCAAATGACACTAAACTGGCACAAATAACCAAAACCCCAGAAGACAAGCTTGGGATCTTGACAAACTTGAACAATGGGCCCTTGCCAACAAAATAAATTTCAGTGTGGAGAAAAATCAAAGTTTTTCATTTAGGCAGGAAAAATCAAAGGTATAAGTACAGATTAGGCAAGACCTGCCTCAAAAACTTTGAGACTTGGTATCCTAGTGGATGATCACTTGAAAATGAGCTAAAAGTATGTAGCAGCAGCCAAAAAAGCTAATGTAATCTTGGGTTGTATAAACATAGGCATAGAATCAAGATCACATGAAATATTAGTACCATTTTATAAAAAGCTAGTAAGACCACACCTAAACTACTGCAACCAATTTTGGTCAGCATTCTTCAAAAAAGATGTTGAAACTTTGGAACTGGGATTATATCAGAACCATTGTACCATATCTTTCAAAAAAAAAAAAACTTGGAACACCAGGGAATTACCCAAGGATTGGAAAAGATATGATGTGGTTCCCATCTCCCGAAAAGGAAAAAAAAAAAAAACACCAAACCAATCAGTCTAACATCAATGCCTGAAAGATACTGGAAAAGATAATAATAAAAAACAGATCTATGAAAATCTAGTAACAAAGTTATAATTAAAAGACAGCATGGGTTTATTAAAAACAGATCATGGCAAACCAATCTTATTTTATTCTTTGACAAAGTGGCTAAAATAGTAGAAATGTTATGGACATAGTATATTTAGACTTGAGCAAGCATTCATCAAAGTAGACCACAAACCATGTTCAACAAATGGTCCTTAATGGTACTACATCTACATGAAGAAAACTATGAAGTGGAGAGAATAAGGTTCTGTCTTAGGCCCAGTACTCTTCAATATCTTCATAAATGATGAGGTAATAGAAGGGGAACTAATCAAATTTGCAAGGTGGCCGAAATGCCCAATACCGCAGAAGACAAATTCAGGATCCAAAAAGAGCCTGACAAACTTGAACAATGGGTTTAATCCAATAAAGTGAAATTTAATGTGGAGAAAAGTAAGGTTTTACATTTAAGGGGTGGGGGGAATTAAAAATACAAGTACAGATTAGATCAAACCTGGCTCAAAAAAAGTAACTGTGAGAGGGACCTTGTGGACAATCAGCCGAGCCGAGGTGGCGCAGTGGTTAAATGCAGCACTGCAGGCTACTTCAGCTGACTGCAGTTCTGCAGTTCGGCTGTTCAAATCTCACCGGCTCAGGGTTGACTCAGCCTTCCATCCTTCCGAGGTGGGTAAAATGAGGACCCGGATTGTTGTTGGGGGCAATATGCTGACTCTGTAAACCGCTTAGAGAGGGCTGAAAGCTCTATGAAGCTGTATATAAGTCTAACTGCTATTGCTATTGCTATTTAAATATGACCCAGGCAGTGTGTGGCAACAGCCAAAAATGTTAATACAATCCTTGGTTGTAAATCGAGGCATAGAATCAAAATCACGTGATATGTTAGGAGCACTTTATAAAGCTTTAGTAAGGCCATATCTTGAATACTGCATCCACTTTTGGTCACTACATTACAAAAAAGATGTTGAGAGTTTGGAAAAAGTGTAAAGAAGAGCAACTAAGATGATTAAAGACCTTGTCAAGCCATCGTTCCTCAGCAACCAAGAAAGAAATCACAGTCATCCCTGCAAGAAAACCAAATAACAGAAACAAGACAACATAAGAAATGTACAAGTCAAACAGGATCAAGGTTTATCAGGGTACTTAGCGTAGAACTTCCGCAAGAGTCTAGGAGCCCTAACATGGGATTTATCAACCCACTCAGCTTGGGAGGGGGAAAATGTTTCCAGGAGACTAGATACTGAATTCGATTCCTATGTTTCAAGATTTCCTTAACCTCAAAATGTTGCTCTTCTTCAATTAGAAGCAAGGCAGACGGTGCAGATAGGGGTGCACGAAAAGAAGAAGTGTGCTCAGGTTTCAAGAGGTTTACATGAAACACAGGATAAATCCAGTTAAGATGCTTTGGTAATTCCAATCGTACAGAAACAGGATTAATGATTTTCACAATAGGGAACGGACCGACGTACTTCAGCCCCAGTTTCTTTGATTTCTGGGTGGGTTGGAGAAACTTGGTGGACAAAAACACTCAATCTCCTACTTTGTACTCCCTTTGCTTCACCCTCTTTTTGAGCATCCTCCAAAGCTTTGCAGGTCGTGTGCCAAATTTGTCGGAGCTGGTGACTCTACTCGGAGAGGGACAAAATTTGCGGCTTTTTCTGGGATAATTCCAGAATAGGTACAAAGTCCTGTCCAAACACAATCCTAAAAGGGGTGAAACCGGTACTGCTGTGCACAAAGTTGTTGTATGCCACCTCAGCATGTGGTAACAGCTCAGTCCAATTATCCTGCTGATAATTGATGAAACACCAGAAGTACTGTTCCAAGACAGGATTAGTCTGTTTACAAGCACCATTAGTCTGAGGATGGTGGGCGGAGCTTAATCCCTGGGCGGAGCCAATTAATTTCAGAAATTCCTTCCAGAAGAGGAAGGTGAACCGGAACCCCCTATCTGAAATTATGCATTCCGGTACGCCATGCAAACAGTATACATGAGAAATAAACAACTTAGCTAATGATTTAGCTGATGGGATCTTGGAACAGGGCACAAAATGAACTTGTTTGGAAAACAGGTTGGTGATGACCCAAATCACGGTATTTCCTAGACTCTCTGGTAATTCGACAATGAAATCCATCTATATTTCCTTCCACGGGGCCTTAGGATGGGCCACACCTTGGAGAAGGCTTTGGGGTTTTCCTGATGGGCGCTTCACGGCAGCACATATGGGGCAACTGGCCACATAGGACTCAATGTCTTTTTTCAATGAAGGCCACCAAAATTGCCTCTTAACTAGATGTAGAATCTTTACAAAACCAAAATGGCCTGCCATTCAGGAATCATGGGCCCGCTGAAGAACAGCAATTTTCAGGCTAGCAGGAACATACAATTTAGCCCCTACCCAATCTTTCATAGGACATTCATTTGAATGTTCCTTAAACCAGTCATCGGATCAAGGCCTTCCTTGAGTTTGCAGATGAGGTCTGTTGTGACCTCCAAATTTGAGTTGCTTTGGCTTCTGGTAACCACCGGGGCAGCAAGACTCTTCGCTGGGATGACTGGGTGAACCATGCTCAGCTTTGAGCTGTTGTATTGTGGAAATCTGGATAAAGCATCAGCCATAAAGTTCTTCCCTGCAGGGATGTACTTGAGGGTGATGTTGAACCGGTTGAAATGTTGCACCTACCGCATTTGTTTAGGAGATAGCTTTCGAGGGGTCTTCAACACCTCCAAAGTCTTATGATCAGTCCATACTTCAAAAGGGTGTTTAGCCCCTTCAAGGAAATGTTGCCAGGTCATCAAAGCCCACCTGAAAGCAAAAGCTACTTTTTCCCATATATCCCACCATCTCTCTGTCTCTGTTAGTTTGCGAGAGGTGTAAGCGCAAGGCTGCAGGTTCCCATCAGCATTTGTTTGAAGTGATATTGCTCCCACTGCCACATCACTGGTGTCAGCTTGAACGATAAATGGTGTATCCATGTCTGGGTGTTTCAAAACAGGTTCAGCTCCAAAGAGTTGCTTCAGTTTTTTGAATGCGGCTTGACATTCCATAGTCCAATTCAATGGCTTCCCATTGGGTTTGGCCTCCCCTTTTGATTTTAGGAAATTTGTAATGGGCAGAGCAATGCTGATGGATGAGGGAATCAATTGACTAAAAAGAGCCGAGGTGGCGCAGTGGTTAGATTGCAGTACTGCAGGCAACTTCAGTATGCATGTGCGAGTCTGTGAATGGCCGGTAACTTCCTTGCTCTGTCTGGGCAGATGGAAAGAACGCCGAAAACATCAGACTTTTTAACAGCAAACCCTGCAAGAAAGGGCTAAAAGCGGTAGGGCATGACTTTGGGGATCCGACCGGGTGATCAGCTGGGGAGTCGCCGTTCTTGCCTTGCTCCCTGGCATGTTTCTAGCTCACGCGGCTTCTTTTCTGGCTTCTCTCTATCGGGCGGTAAAAATGGCGCCGCCACACTAATGGCGCCACCCCTGGCGATTTCCAACAATGCTGTGCTTCTTGTGACTCTTATTTTCGGACTGAGGAAACCTGGGAGAACTTTTGACTGGACTGTTTGAACTGCCAGCTGGTTGGCTGGTTCAGATGGGGCCACCTGAGATCGGGCGGCTGCCCTTGCTGCCCCCATCACGGCCCTTCCAGCCCCCCTTCCTTTCTGTTTTCATCGCATCTGGCTTATGGCAGCCTGGCGACCTTTGTCCTTGCTTTTGTGACTGGGGGAGCCCCTGGATTTTTCGGAGGGGTGTCAGTTTGCTGCTTGTCTTCAAGGAGTGGGGGTGGCTGATTCGTATGGTGCTGGACGAGGGTGGACATGTGACTGTGCTTATCATCACCACAACCCCTTTGGGCACACACACCCCCTCCACTGGACTGGACACTCTCTGTGCTTTGGCTTCTCCTTCACCCTTTTTGTGGCTGTGGGGCCTCTTGTTCTTTATTATCTCTACCATCTGGCTCTCCCTGCTTATGGCCCTCGGACTGCCTATAGACTCTGGACCCCTGGACTCCCAGACTTACGACCTGGTTTCCCTGCCACGACTACTGCCGCCATTACTACTCTAGAGACACCAATTCAACCATTCAGACTTTTCTCCCCCTTTGTCATACCATCTAGGAAAGAAGACGAATGACTCCTTCTATATTCCCCTACCACTGGACCGGACTGGACTTTCTTGCGAACCCACTCACAAATTTATCTGAACTTGCACATCTTTTAACAACTGCACAATTTTCTTTTGTGTGGGGAGTGCATGTGGTACATATGTGTTGATTGAATGTTCCCATAGCTTTTAATTTAATGAATTTTTTCTTAGTTATTGTACTGTATTACTGTATTTTAATTAGTGGGGCATGTATGTGCAGAATGCTTGGCCGGTATGGATGGGGGGACTGAGATTGCGGCCCGGTGCCCCCACCACTGAGTGCACAAGCAGAAGTGGATGGGGGCCCAGATTCACTTCTCGTCCTGGAATGTATGGTATGAATGGCCTGCCGGGGAGAACACAAGCCACAGGAGGGGAAGTGGGGTCTACAGGTGCGGGGATGGGCTGTTGCATCCCGTTCATAGTTGGGAGAGGCAGGTTTGACGGGAGTTATGGGGCTAGCCATTACCAGGGAAGGAGGGTTCGCTACGTCACAGTGATCCCTCCTTCCGGCCCTGCTAGCTCCACTCCAGGACCAGATGGCGAGAGTTGTCAGGGCCCTGGTCTCAGGCTGCTGTTGCTAAATGCCAGGTCTGTGGTTCACAAAGCTCCCCTCATCCGGGACCTAATATTAGACGAGGGGGCAGACCTGGCATGTATTACTGAAACCTGGCTGGGCCAAGAGGGAGGAGTCCCCCTCACTGAAATGTGCCCAGAAGGGTTTCAGGTGTTCCACCAGCCGCGACACCAGAAAAGGGGTGGGGGAGTGGCTGTCATCATCCGAGAGTCACTAGTTCTTCGTAGGATCCCTGATCTGGAGACTGTCGGGTGTGAGTCCCTTCTGGTGAAGTTGGACCTTGGGGGTCAAGTGGGTTTGTTTCTAACATACCTACCTCCCAACTGCATTACAACAGCCCTGCCTGTGCTCCTCAAGTCAGTAGCCGAGCTGGCGGTTGAGTTCCCCAGACTTATAGTGCTGGGGGATTTCAACCTGCCGTCGCTCGGCAAACGCTCTGATCGAGCACAGGAGGTCATGGCTTCCACGACAGACATGGACTTGACCCAGGTAATTCAGGGTCCGACTCATACAGCGGGTCATACGCTCGACCTTGTGTTTCTCTCGGAGCAGTGGAGACGTGATCTAGATTTGAAAGGCATTAAGATCTTGTCCTTGCCATGGTCAGATCACTTCCTATTGAGGCTTTCGAAAACCAATCCCCCACTGTAGGGAGGGGGAACCGATTAGGTGGTTCCGCCCCAGGCGCCTGATGGACCTTATGGGATTTCAGATGGCACTTGGTGAGATACCTGACTCTCTGGCCCACAGTTTGGTGGAGACCTTGGTCGCTGCTTGGAATATAGCAGCAGCGGAAGCTCTAAACCGGATTGTGCCTTTACGGCCTCTCCGTGGCAGTGGATCCAGGAGGGCTCCTTGGTTTACCGAGGAACTCCTGGAGATGAAGCACCAAAAGAGACAGCTAGAGCAACGCTGGAGGGCTAGTAACTCTGAATCCGACTGAACATAATAAAGATCCTTTATTAGGACTTATCTAGTGGCGATACAGGTGGCAAAATGTGCTCATTTTTCCGCTCTTATTGCATCCGCAGAATCTCGCCCAACCGCCCTGTTTAGGATAGCCCACTCCCTCTTGAAAGGGAGGGATGTGGACAAGCCCTTACAGGGTAGGAATTTGGACATACAGCTGAGGAATTTGTTTCTGTCAGATAAAATCAGATAAGATCACTCAGATTCGGACAGACGGACTCCATTTGGATGGTACCAGCCGAGATGCTGGGGGAAGGTCTTGATTGAATTTTGTGGAGTGAGTTTCAACTTGTCACTCCTGAGGAAGTGGACAAGGCCATGGGAGCGGTGAGTGCCTCCACCTGGTCTCGACCAGCAGGGAGGTGACACATGGCTGGCTCCAGAGGATTATTAACACCTCTCTTCAGGAGGGATCCTTCCCGTGCCCTCTAAAAGATGCGGTGGTGAGACCCCTCCTTAAGAAACCTTCCCTGGATCCAGCCATCTTAAACAATTATCGCCCAGTCTCCAACCTCCCATTCGTAGGGAAGGTTGTTGAGAAGGTGGTGGCCTTTCAACTCCGACGGACCTTGGATGAAGCATATTATCTGGATCCCTTTCAGTCGTGTTTCCGGCCTGGTTACGGCACAGAAACTGCTTTGGTCGTGCTGATCGATGATCTCTGGCGGGCCAGGGATAGAGGACATTCCTCTATACTAGTGCTTCTTGACCTCTCAGCAGCCTTCGATACCATCGACCATAGTATCCTTCTGCAACGGTTACGGGAGGTGGGAGTGGGAGGCACCTTCTTAAGGTGGTTCTCCTCCTACCTCTCGGACAGGTCACAGTCTGTGTTGGTTGGAGGACAGAGATCGAACCCTAGGCCCCTCAAATATGGGGTGCCGCAGGGTTCGGTCCTGTCCCCCCTCCTAATTAATATCTACATGAGGCCGCTGGGTGAGATCATACACCGGCATGGGATCAAATATCATCAATATGCGGACAATACTCAGTTGTATCTGTCTGCCCCGTGCCAACTCAGCAAAGCGGTGGAAGTGATGTGCCAGTGCCTGGAGGCTGTCAGAGTCTGGATGGGAGTGAACAAGCTTGCACTCACTCCAGACAAGACCGAGTGGCTATTGATGCTGCCTCCCAAGGATAGTCCTGACATTCCACCTCTTAGCCTGGGGGGGTGAAATTATACACCCCTCAGAGAGGGCCCGCAATTTGGATGTCCTCCTGGACCCACAGCTGATGTTAGAACACCACCTGTCAGCTGTGAGCAGGGGGGCTTTTACTTTTAAAGCCCTACATGGTTTAGGACCTGGCTACCTGAGAGACCGCCTCATGCCACTTACCTCCCAATGACCAATAAGATCGCACAGGTTGGGCCTTCTCCGGGTGCCGTCGACTGGACAATGCCGGCTGGCGGCTCCCCGGGGGAGGACCTTCTCTGTAGCTGCGCCAGCCCTGTGGAACGATCTACCCATGGAGATACGGACCCTTACCATTCTCCCGGCCTTCCATAAAGCCACCAAGACCTGGCTGTTCCGGCAGGCCTGGGACTGTTGATCAATATCCAGCCCCACTTAGACAGAATGGATGGTGTGTAATTTTAATAATTGTATCTTTTATCTTAAATTTTTAAATGCTTTTTTTATCTTGCCTGTAAACCGCCCCGAGTCCCAAGGGAGTGGGCGGCATACAAATTTTATTAAATTTATTAAATTGAAATCTGACTCCCAATCTGGGGCGGACAGATTGTTCCTCCAAATTCAGTTCAGCTATCCACTCTGTCTCCAAGGGACATGAGGATGCAGCAGGTCCCATGTCGTCCTCCTGGTCGCTACCTGGGTAGGACATTCTTTTGAAGGTTTTGATTTTATTTACACTCCTGTCGGAAGGTGTTAGCTCCGGGATGAGTGCGAAAGTGAGATCTTGCTTACTGTCAAGCCAGCCTCCCTCAGCAACCAAGAAAGAAACCACTTTACTCCATTTTGCAGAATTAAGAGTACTTTTACTGGTTATGAAAAGATAGCAGCTAAGTAAAGCAAGATCTGAGGCAAAAGTGTGCATAATGATAGATATCAATATGTGACCCAACCCCCTCCCCTGGTAACCCATCCTTAGTCCAATCTGCAAATCCCTCAGGTGTCATGTGAGTTCCATCTTCAAAAAACATCATCAAGTTGGTATGCAGGACAGTTGGCCTTGGTGGGCCCATCCACTATCTCCAGCATGCGCAGTAGATGGTGAGAACAAAACTCCCTTTTACTCCTGTACTTAAAACTCCCTTCCCAAATACCATGCCTCTCCCTCACCGTTTCAACAGCAGCAGAAAGCAAGTAGCGAAACAGAGGCTGACATCCCTGGAGACTAAAACATATGAAGAATGGTTGCAGGATGTGGCTTTAACTAGTCTAGAGAAAAGAACAACTAGGGGCATCATGATAGCAGTCCAATATTTGAGAGACTGCTACAAAGAGGAGGTGGTAACTTATTTTCCAAAGCACCAGAGAGCAGTACAGGAAATAATGAATGGAAACTAATCAAGGAGAGAAGCAACTTGGAGTTAAAGAGAAACTTCCTAACAGTAAGGACAATTAATCAGTAGAACAGCTTGCCATGAAAAGTTGTGGGTTCTCCAATATTGGAGGCTTTTAAGAAAAGATTGGACAGCCACTTATCTGAAATAGGGTCTATATCTTCCACAATCAAATATGTTCAGGCTAGATTTTTAAAAAATCTTTCTATTAATTATCAGTTCCCTTTGCTGTTTGTGACACCTCCAAATATAATATCATCTGTGAACTTAATTAATGTGCTGTTTATGTCTTGTTCCAGATCATTGAAGATTTATTATAATTAAGATTTTATGAAACTAGGGTCTAGAATAAAATTTCACCACTTTCTCTATGAATATAAATGTTTTAAATATTTCTATGCATAGCCAATACTTGAAAAGTATTGAAAGCAAAGCTGACCAAATGCTAACTTGGAAGTGGTTAAGATCAGGAATACTCAAAAAAGAAACAGAAGGCTTTATTCTGGCAGCTCAAGAAAAAGCCATAGCCACAAACTACATGAAGGCAAAAATTCAACATGTTACCACCAACAGCAAATGTCGCCTCTGTAGTGAGAAAGATGAGACAGTCGAGAACTTGATCAGTGGGTTCAGCAAAATTTCACAAACTGACTACCTACAACACCATGATCATTCACTGGAAATTGTGCCAAAAGTTTGGATTTGAGTACAGAAAAAACCACTGGGAACATCAGGTTCAGAAGGTTTTAGAGAATGAGAAAGTCAAGATACAATAAAGATACTAAATTACATTACATTGAAACAGAACCTCATGAATTGGATAAAATTATTCAAAGCTCAGATAGAAAGATGATAGGGAGAATATATAAATTCCTCCTGAAGTATAAAATGGAAGAAGAAATTGTGAAAGAACAAATGATAAAATGGGCACAGAACTTTGGCTATAATATTGAATTAGACAAATGGGAAAAAATTTGGAGAATAAATTTTAAAAAGACACTATCAGTTGCATACAAGGAAAACCAGTACAAAATGTTTTACAGATGGCACCTGGCACCAACAAGGTTAGCTAAAATCTTAACAAATACCTCCCCAAAATGTTGGAAATGCGAATCAATACACAGAACATATTACCATTTATGGTGGACCTGTGAGGAGGCTAAAAATTTTTGGAAAAGGATCAAAAATTGGTTGGAGGCAATAACAGGGGTTAAAATAGAATGGAAACCTGAAGTTTTTTTTATTAGGAATTATATCTGAGAAATACAAAAAAGAAATCCAGTATTTAATACTACATATAATTACGGCAGCAAGGATTGCCTTTGCCCAGAAATGGAAAAACAAATTAATTCCAAGCGAAGATGAAATAATAAGAAAGGTTATGGACTGTGCCGAAATGGACAAACTAACTAAAGAAATCCAGGGAAAAGAAGAATCAGAATTCTACCAGATATGGGATAAAAGGTATATGTGGATGGAGGAAAGAAACAAAAATCAATGAAGGAATATAACAAAACTCAAAAAATAATAGTTATGAGTAAAATAAGAGGGTTAAGAATGGTGAAATCCAAATGAAATACAATACAAGGGGAAATAATATAAGGTGAGCAGTATTGATTGATGATTGCTATTATAAAGAACAGGAAGTTCCTGTTCATATTGTATTGTATAAATGTGGTGTACATCTATTTTTTGTTTGTGTGTATTTTACATGTTTGTTAATAAAAATCTTTTTAAAAAAGAAAAGAAAATGTAAAAATATAAAAGGAAAAGGCAAGAGTTGCTGAGGTCAGGTTGGACTAGCTGCCGCCAGAGTTCCCAATGGATGACTCTGCTTAACTGTTTAAAAAAGCCTCTTAAAAAAAACGCCCTCTACAGGAGGAGGCAAGAGAACCACGTGCCTCATCTACATAAGGAATTTTTTTGGCTTTTAACCCTTGCTTAACTCTGCTCAAGTGATCATAAAGTCAGACTAAATGAGGCATGTGGTTGTCCCGCCTCCTCCTGTAGAGGGCACTTTTTAAGAGGCTTTTTTAAGCATTAAGCAGAGTCATCCACTGTGACTCTGGCAGCAACTACCTCAGCCTTTTTCCTTTTACATATTTTTCTTTTCATGATGACAGTGGTGAGGCTCTGCCTCCCATGCCTGCCATGCCTCCCATGCCTCCCCTGACTACACGTCACTGATATATCATGTGTGTATGTGTGTATGTGTGTTATGTATGTGTTTTGGTAGATATACATGTTCTTTTGAGAGTAGACAACAGTATTTCATTTTTAATATGGGCCAGTGTGCTCACAGTAAAAAAAATGACAATAAAATTGTTATAATATTTTTACCATGCATTATAGAGAGAAACAAAACTTTTTCAAATTTCAGGTTTGTGGCACCTTCTTTGTTGTTTGCTAGAAATCTTAGCCTAGTGAGAAAAAAAACCAAACAAACAACCCCAAAACCCACAGGACTGAAAAAGTCTAATTTCAGGAATTTATTTGGAATGGGGAATTGGCCAGAACCAATTATTCTTGTAGGTAATGGAATACACATATTTACCACAAGTTTTCTTCCTTTCAGCCATATAAATTTCTGCCCCTATTATTAAATAACCAAAATTCAATAAGTTCTTGCTTATCTATTACAAATCAAACAGAGAGCTATTAGCCACACAAGAGGAATTTTCTTGATAATCTAACCAGACCTTAAATTAAGGATCTAGAAATCAAGACAGAATCTGCAAGTAATACATTTCCAGTTTCCAAATATTCTAAAATGATACCCGACTAATCTTCATCTCATTCAAACTTCTAATTATAAAACATTTATAGAGTTCATAAATAGTGTGAATAGTGTGAACTATCAATGTGGATTCAACTCTGACTGTTCTTTAGAATGAGAGATACTGAAGCTGAACCTCAAAAAACTTTTGCCACCTAATGAGAAAATAGGATTCATTTGGGAGGGAGGGAAATCTGGTTTGGAAAAAAAATTGAAGGTAAAAGGGAAATGAACAGCAGAGGACCAGAAAGTTGGGCAGTGTCACTGATGCAATGAATACAAATTTGGACAAACAGAGGAGGACAGGGGGGGTTGGCATTTTATGGTCTAGGTTGTCATGAAGAATATAACATAAGATGAACAAAAAAAAAACTATCAATAATTCTCCTGATAAAAGCAGATTCAAAAGAATTAATTTACTTCCTATATGTTCAGACAGAATAATGGTATTTCCCTGTGATTACTGTATTTTTTGGAGTATAAGACGTACCAAGGTTTTGAAGAGGCAAATTAAAAAAAAAGGTTTTATATAATTATTAGGTATTTGATAATAGCTTCCCAGGGCCAAATAATAGCTGCAAAACTATAAATCTATAATTGACATAATAGTGTTAAATTGCTGGAGGAAATATCCATGCAATGCATTTCTTGGTATATTTTTTCAGAGTAAATCTTATGGCAGTCAAGTGTATTAGCTGTCAGAAAATTGTATTTAGGATTTAGACATATTTTACATTATGTTAAATATTGCACAGCACATATAGTAGCACACTAGTCTAAACCAATGAATACTAAGGGATAGTCTTGCATAACTTAAGATTCTCAATTTTAGATCTTAGAAACAATCAAAACACAATGTTTTTCATTCTCTTACATTGTTTCATATACACACCATACCAATAATATTTATAAATGTATGCATGCATATTGTTTACCATGTACCTTTTTAACTTGATAACTACTTGGTGTTGCTGAGTAGGTATATGTTGCAGATTTTATTACTAGCTTTGACAGCAAGACAACTTTAATATACATGGAGGCATCTAGTGGAATTGAAAAACTTGATTAGAAAATGCTCCCACTGCAAATATACAGTCTTCAATATATGGGAGAGAGACAAGAAAATTAATGGCTATCACAGTAAAATAGGCATATACATCCTGAGGCTCCAGATCAAGTGTAGCCATTGAAAACCTCAAATACATCCCTGGGAGACCTTCTAAAATTTTTACTGAATTGGAGTTTTGATATGATCAAAGGAGAAAATTTGACCTTTAGTGATTGGAAGTTCAATTCCATTTGGTGTCATTGTGTAAATGTATTATTATGATCACTTCCTATAAAAGGTTGCTTCATAAGAAAGTAAGGAAAACAAAGCAACAATGGAAAACATCCCAAAAAGAGGCTTAGTTTACTACTCATTGTTAAACTGGTATAAAATATTAGATCTTTTCACAGCTGTAAAAAGACATTTCTATTGTTAGTCAGTAATTTTCCCATAGAGATAACCTTTTTATGTTTCAATTAATTTGCATGCAGGAGGACTCGTGTCTAGACCATTCAGGTTATGACCATGACACCTGGATTCTTTGTGACGATGATCTTCCTTAATTGAACATCATGAGGTAACAATAGAGAAGTCATGTGTAGCATGATCTGTTCATCTATGTGGCAACTCAATGATGCTGAAGAAAATTCATCCTCTTAGACTTATAAAACAATTGACATTGCTCAGATTTAGATCACACATTTAGTCTTTCATTTTTTCTAGTACTTTTCAACATCCCAAGGTATGGCAAAGCTAAGAATTCTGGATATTCTTTTTTATTTTATTTTATTTTTTGAAAAAGAGTCATCATTGTTTAAAAATTGCTCCAGAACAATGTTTTTTATTTCAGATAAAGTTGGTAGCATTCTAAACTGTGTACTTTATGTATGTAAACACACACTCAATTTACATCTAAACTGTATTTGAGAAAATTTCCCACCATCTAATTTCACTCAGATGAAGGAGTGAAGGGGAGCAACATGCATGTGCATGTTGCAAGGGGAGCAACTAGCTGTGCATGTTGCAAGTCCAGTGCCTCTTCAGAAATTTGCAGGCAAAGATCTAAAAAAGACAATTCGCTTTATATGATTTAGAACCCAAATGTATGGGATATCAATTTAAGCCCTGCATACTGTCTTTCTTACTACTAGTAACTGTGATGGATATCAGAACTAATATCTTGTTTCTTCACACATTTCTCTCACATGTGTATTGTCTCATACATTTTTAGACATGCAGAAACGGACAATCCTACAGTGCTTTGTCATTTTGAACCAAAATATTCATGGAAATTGTATAAATTCTTAAATTATTGACAAAATATTCTAATTTATTAATGTGAAAATTTTCACTTCTATATATCAGAGATGGACTTGAAAAATTCTCAATGTAAGGCATGCATTAATACAATGCAATTTGTTTTGCAATTGCATTGTATTTTTCTTTTTACTTCCACTGTATTTTTCTTTTTACTTCCAATAGAGGCTTCTATTTTCTAAAAGATAGCTATAAATATTTGTAGCATCCCATAATTCCAACCTATCACAATCTGAAAAGGCCCATGGAAGCTGTGAAAACTTCAATGGAAGTCCTTCATGACTTCTTTAGGTATTTAATTAAAATATGGAAAATCGGAGAAGTTATGAACCTGGACAGTTGATTGATAATATGATTTTTCCCTTGTAAATAAGAAAAACTTGAACACCATATTTCGTCCATGGGAATGTCCTTTAAATATCTTCTCCTTTGAAAATAAATTCTTTCGTCAAATTGAATAGCTGTAGACAAAAAACAAAGGTAATTTGTTTCTGTGTGGTTTTAACATGCACTCTACATCTAGATGTATTTGCTATATCTCCAGTTATCTGCAGTTTGAGATATAGATGAGGCTGACCCCAGATACTTTGTGTCCTGAAGCAAGATGCAGTCAGGCTGCCAGTTGAATTTTTGACACTGATAGATAGGTCAATGGTCTTAACTGCCCAGGGGAAGAAATAGTAAATTTAGGCACAGCTTTGTCCACTAATATCTTGCCTCTAGTCTTTATCCATGCACACAAGCTATCTACCTCTTGCCTGAAATAGCTGCCTCTCTCTGCTTCCTTGAACATACAAAATAAAGTCTATAAAGTCCTACACAGATTAAAGTGCCATATAAATAGCTATTAAAAAGAGCCTAGTGCTTTTAAATATCCTACTTTTACCAATGAGATAAATCCTGGGAAATCAAAGAGGATGTAGCAACTTGCATTCCCTTCAATATTAAAATATTTGCCTGGAAGAATTTTTCTCTATAACTGAAGCCGTAAAATAGTTTAAAATCTCAATTTAAATCTGATATAAAGGACATTTTGTAGGTGTTCTACTTTAGAATTTGAGTATCATTGGTGATCTTTGTCCTTACGTAGAATTTTTTTTGCATTTCAAAATAAAAAGGCTGCTTATTTTCTAAAAGACATCTGAAAAATCTGGGATTTTCCTTTTGCTTTAATGAGTACTAGAATAAATTTCAGCAGTTCAAAGATGTCAAAACTAACTTTTTATCTCTTTCAAAGAAGCCTATTGGAAGAGGAACTTGAACCAATTTTATACTGTTAGCTGTTGCATAAAATGGAATGGAATATATGGTTTGCCAGTACAACTCTTATTGGTAACATAAAATATTTTAGTTTGCTTTGCTACGGTAGAATTTAAATAAATGTAATTTATATGCCCATAATTTTAGCCAGCGGACACTGGAGACCATTGAAGATTATATCATGAACATATAGATTGTCAATTCATTCATGGCTACTGAACAGACAAGACCAGTCATGAAACATTGTTATCAGAAACAAACTGATGAAGGTGCCATTCCCTCAGGCTTTACAATATGCTCCATTTCTGCACCATTGCATCCTACAAGAAAAGTTTAAAAAGTACTGGTATCCAACATTTGTTTTATTGTTGTTGAAGAATGCACATGGAGCCCAAAGCCATTCTTAAAATAATATTCCTTTGTTGCTACTTCTTTTCTTTTAAAGAGGAAAAGAAGTTTGGTTTTATTCATGTGAGGCAAGCAGCCTAAAGTGGCCCAATGAAGCAGTGGTGGGTTTTAAAAAAATTTGGAACCTCTTCTGTAAGTGTGGCCTGCTTTGTGGGAGTGGCTTGCTGGCCATGTGACTGGGTAGGAGTGGCTTGTCAGTCATATGACTGGATGGGAGTGGGTTGGCAGTCATGTGGCCAGATGGGATGGCTTGGCAGTCATGTGACTGGATGGAAATGGCCAAGACCATGTCACTGAATTCTTTGCCCCAATGGATGATCTACAAAAAGATATAAAAAAGGATTTTTATTATTTTGTGTACTTACTACTTAAATAAGATTAAAATAAGTACACAAAAAGATAAAAGAGCTACTTACAGAAGGAAGATGACTGTCCTTGCCAGTCTTCAATATCACTGACTCCAATGAATGGCCTGCACAAAGAAGAGACATACAAATGAACTCTTTCATTGCATGTACTGCGTTAGGATGAAACTAGCACGCAAAATAATAAAATTGCTACTTACAGAAGGAAGATGAAAGTCCTTGCCGGTCTTCTACATCACACTTGCTCCAATAAATGCACTGCACAAAGAAGAGATACACAAATGAACTCTTCAATTGTATGCACTACATTAGCATGAAACAAGCACACAAAATAATAGAAAAGGAAGATTACTGTCCTTTTGTGTGTTGAAGTCACCCACTGACCACCTTGCTCCAATGAATGGCCTGCACAAAGAGATACAGAAAGGAAGACTTTAATTGCTTGCACTACTATATTAAGGATGAAACAAGCACACAAAGCAATAAAACAACTACTTACATAGGAAAGATGACTGTCCTAGCATCATACTCCATTGCCTCTTCATCCTGTTAAATAATACTAACTGCAGAAGAAATAAAACAATATTGGACTTGATTGTGGTTGTAAGCTGAGGACTACACTACAGGTAACAAAAGGGACCTCTATTTTTACCCAACAATGATCACCTCTCGGGATCTCAAAATCCATCATTAAGGAAGCATATTGATAGGCAAGAAGGCCATCCCTGGGAAAGGGGGAGTCCCCGAAGGGAGTAAAGTTCTATAACATAGTGGAAAGTGTGGCATCAACCAAACGGGATGACATCACAGGGAGATGGAATGGGGAGATGACATGTCCATGGGGGGGGGCAGCCGACAGTGTTCAAGGGAGGTAGTGGGAAGCTTATGTCCATCATAGCAATGGTCAGTGTTAAAGACAATATGTAAGGGTAATGGCCAAATGTCAGAATCACAGCAGATAATAAATTGCGAGGTGGTGAAGCGGCCAGTGATGGCGGCGGTGAGGACAGCGGTGGCAGTGGTGGCTGCTCCAACAGCTACAACAACTAAGCTCTGTCCACGCCAGCTGCACTCATATCCATTGCCAGGGATGCACTCCATTGACCCAGTCCATAGTGTCACAAGAGGAGGGGCCAAATGGCCAAATTGCACAGTACGGTGCCAAGGCAACAGCTGTGATACTGGAGGGGGCCACAATGAAGGACACCGCCCCCACTCCAACTGCGCCCATCCAACTACCAAAGCCATCTTCCACTGGCATCAATATCCATGCCAACTGTCTCAGCCACTCCCTCTGATCCAGCCTAAGCAAGGTGGGGGGGAAGCAACTGAGATAACACCACAGTGTGGGAGCGGCAGTGGCAGAAACCCCAGGCAGGGCATCCCACCACCACTGCCAACCACACCTATGCCGGCAGCTGCAGACGCTCTCCATTCTCCATTCACCACCAACTGCCCTGTTTCACTCATGATGTTCCAGCTACGAGGCAGGAAATGGCAGCTCAAGGGTACCCCCGATGTCCCAGGACGTTCTCATAGCTGGACCTGGAGCCAACAATGGAAGAGGGTATCCCCTGCAAGCCCTGAGAAGGACAATCATCTCCCCAAAGCTCTCCTCAAACGCGACAGGACACTATCTTGGGAATGCTCAGTAGAAAATTTAGGGTATTCAGGTAGAAATATTAGGAAATGGAAAGACAACACTATAGTCTTAGAATATTAAATGCTCAACCAGCAGCATCCTAAGGGAGGACGAAGTAAAGACAGGCTACTGAGAACCATCAAAGCCCATCCCTTTGGCACACATGTTGTGTTGTCACCCAAGTATTCCAAAGTTGCAGAGTTGGAGTTTTCATCATTTTGAAGCAGAAATTTATGCAAATATCCATGTCTATAACTCAGAATTTGTCAACACACATGAAGTTATCTGTGCATTTCTGTTTATTTTGTAAAGAAATTAAGAAATCACATATACAGAAATTTAGCTTTAGCTATATACTTCTCTTGCTGGGACATCACATGCATATAACAGCCTTTTGCTCCCTCTTGTGAGAGTGTTTGGAGACTTAATTAATTAACGTCTGTAAAGCACGGTGAGATTGTTGTATGATTAAGTGCACTGCTTCTCCAGTTCCCCAAGTGATTCCACATTGCCAGAAGCAAACTCCTGTCTATTATCAGCAGGCAGGCAGCCAAATAATGACAGCAAAAGATTCTGTTCTAGAAGAATTTAAAACAACATTTAATTGTAAGAAGAGCAGACAAAATTACAAATAAAAGGTAGCATTAAATTTCATCTATTTACATCTGTGCATCCTCTCTCTCTCTCTCTCTCTCTCTCTCTCTCTCTCTCTCTCTCTCTGTTCAAATACTTACTTATAGAAATACTTATAAAGAGAGTATTGTTATGTCATACACAGCTGGGCAGAGTATAGAAATAAGAACTATAAAATTTCCATAAAATATTTGTAATGCTATTTTGAAATAGATTCTAGGAATTTAGTGGCAACTGCCTATCTTCTTTTATAGATTAAGGCACTATGTTAAATGATTTAAAATGCTTTTTTTGCCAGATTTCTTACCACCTGGGCTAAATTGCCATATAAAAGATAATCTGCCAATCGATCTTCCATCTTAAATCTAATTCCCCTTTTCTTTCACATCTATCTTGCTCAACCTATATGAACTGCAGAGGTTGACTATAGGGTGATAAAATGGGAATAGGGATTACTTAATTTATTAAACAATTCTGACCAGAAGTTTGGCCTCTTTCTAATCCATTCATTGTCTTCTCTATCTGGTGGAATTAACCAAACAACATGTCTTTTGCCCTTTCACGATGTTCTCAATTACATAAGAAAGTTATTTTCACTCAATTGCAAAGAAGAACAGGTTTTCACAGTAAGAGAGGGACATGTCATTTTCAGGAAAACTTCATGGTACATATGTGATTGGCTTCCATTTTTCTTGTCACAAAATAATGCTTTTCTTGTAAACATTCATTTTTTGTTTTATCCATCACTTCCAATTCTTGATAGTACTTAAGCAAAAGACAATGGGTATAACCAGATACAATGGGAATATGAATAGCTGTTGTCCTGATTTTGACAATTCTTCTTTCAAGCTGCCCTCTTAGTTTTTTTACTGGTAGTCCAGTGGCTTAATTATGGTGGAGATGGTCTCTGCTTCAGTGGTTTGAGTTCTAGCACTGTCTGGCAGAGTGAAATTCTGTCACCTGCTCAACTTCCGTCCACCTAAAAGTTCAAAATGATGTTCTATGTGAGTAGATAAATAGATACCACTTCAGTAAGAGACAAATTGGTACTCCATTCAGGAAGTCAAATTCCTGCTAACTCTGAGCCTTCCCAGTTGTGGCACCCATTTATGAGGCAGCTCAGGAGAAGTAAGGGGGCCTAGAATACTGCTGCAGGAAGAGCCACTCATCTTTCTTTCTGGTGAAAACTAGCTTGCCTTCCTGTGTGGTAGGAAGTACACAAGCATGTCCTATAACAGAACTGGTAAATTGGCAGCCAAACTACCACTCTGCAAAAACATTGTGGTTTCTTAGCTACAGTAACGATGCCATGTGATGATGATAACGATGACGACAACAACAACAACAACAACCCCAAGGAACTTTACCTTGTCATGGTGGGGGGACCTATGTGCTCTGTAGAAGACGCAACTAAACTTGGTCCAAACCCATTTAACAATGTTAAAAACACATCAACTAAATTCTATGCCCAGCATAACCTGACTCACATTGAATACTACCATGTTTCCCCAGAAATACAACAGGGTCTTATATTTTTTGACCCATGAAATATGGCCTTGGGCTTATTAAAGGTGAGGGCTTATTGTTTTTGGGTTGCCGGGCAGCTGCTCTCTTGCGAACGGGCTCCCAAAAAGCCGGGCACAGCCTCAGGGTTGAATGGCTGTGTTGTGCTGTGGCAGCAGCAACACAGCAGCCTTGAGGTGACCATGCTTGTGAGCAGCCGCCCGGTAGCCCCCCTTTCCAGCTGGGCACAGCACCACTGACTGATCTAGTGGTACCCAGAAGGTACCAAGCTACGAGAGCACCTGTTCGCCGCCCTCTGCCTCCCGTGGCTCGGTGCCTTTGGAATGCCCCTAGGTGAGTGAATGGGGCTCTACATACTGGAGAGGGGGGGGTTGCTCAAGTGGCTTTTCCGCTCCCTGCTTGCGCGACTCGCAGGCTCACAATGCCCTTGGCTAACTCTACAGTACCTGCAGAACCAGGGCATCTCCGCTTGGGTTTTTTTGGCTTTTAAAGCATGGAGGATGGATGCCACTCTGGGAGTACAGAGCATACAACCATAGAGCATACTCCCAGAGCGGCATCCATTCTCGATTACAGCTTGCAAAGCCACTTGTATACTACCATAGAGCATACTCCCAGAGTGGCATTCATCCTCTGTGCTTTGAAAGATGAAAAAAAACAAACCTCTTTAGCTGGGCACAGCACTGCTGACTGACCTAGCGGTACCCCGAAAGCACCAAACAACGCAAGTGCCTTTGCCCCACACCTCGTTCCCACGGCTTGCTGCCTTCAGGATACTGCTAGGTCAATGAGTGGTGCTTTGCCTGGCCAGAGGAGGGGGATTGTCCAGGGGTCTTATTTTCACAGGGAGATTATATTTTTGCCCATGCAAAAAATGTGGCAAGGCTTTAGTTTCAGGACAGGTCGTATTTTTGGGGAAACACGGTATGTCTCCTGGTTGTTCAGCAAAAAATATTCCATAGGGCTCAGCTCACTCTCCTAAGCCAGGGCATAGGTAACTGGAAGATGAATGAAAAAAATAAAAATATCTGGCAAAGGGGAGAAAATTATTCAATTATGGAAGCTTATTATAAATCTGATTCAACAAAATGTAGATTTCAAAAGTGCATATTCAAGATTTGGAAATAGAATCACCTAGATATGGAAATTGATTAATGGACAAGAGGTCATTATTTTGAAGCACAAGCTATTCACTAATAAGAATTACCAGAGATTGTAAGCAGAGCAATGCAAAATCAAGGTTCAAGTACAATTGATAATAGAGATAATTTAGAAGTAGCACAACCAGCAGCAGGGAAAAGGAATGAAATGATGTAGAAGTGATGTGCCAGTGCCTGGAGGCTGTTAGGGTCTGGATGGGAGCAAACAAGTTGGCACTCAATCCAGACAAGACCGAGTGGCTTCTGATGTTCCCTCCCAAAGATTGGCCAATTACTCCATCTCTCAGGCTGGGGGGTGAAATTATACGCCCCTCAGAGAGGGTCCGCAATTTGGGAGTCCTCCTGGATCCCCAGCTGACTTTAGAACACTTGTTGGCTGTGACCAGGAGGACCTTTGCCCACGTTCGCCTGGTGCACCAATTGCGACCCTACCTGGATCGGGAGGCCCTTCAGACAGTCACTCACGCCCTTGTGACCTCAAGACTGGATTACTGTAATGCGCTCTACATGGGGCTGCCCTTGAAGAGTGTTCGAAGACTTCAGTTAGTCCAGAATGCAGCCGTGCGACCGATTGTGGGTGCACCCAGGTACACCCATGTTACACCTATCCTCCGTGAGCTGCATTGGCTACCCATTAGTCTCTGGACCCGCTTCAAGGTGCTGGTCATTACCTATAAAGCCCTACATGGCATCGGACCTGGGTACTTGAGAGACCGCCTCCTGCCGATTACCTCCCTTAGACCGATCAGATCTCACAGGTTAGGTCTCCTCCGGATTCCATCCACCAGCCAATGTCGGCTGGCGACTCCCCAGGGGAGAGCCTTCTCTGTTGCAACTCCAGCCCTCTGGAATGACCTCCCCGTGGAGATCCGGACGCTTACTACCCTCCCGGCCTTCCGCAAAGCCACCAAGTCCTGGCTGCTCCAGCAGGCCGGGGGGCTTGTGAAACATCCAGCCCCACGGAAACTGTGAATGTTGCATTCTTTTTAAAGTGTTGTCTTTGCCTATTTATCCCCCTTTCCCTTGTCTATTGTGAGCCGCCCAGAGTTCCACGGGAGTGGGCAGCATACAAGACAAATAAATAAATAATAAATAAATAAATAAATAAATAAATCAGAGAAGTGGATGAGGGACAAGAAGCAATTAGATCTTGAAGAACCAAGATTAGATCTTGAAGAACCAACAGCCAGAGCTGAAGTAGCTCAGAAAATTAAAATTCAGATGGAAAACATTTGATTGCCAAAATTGAATCAAGTAAGTAAGAGAAGTTGAAATTATTGAAGAATGTGAATGAAGCTTCCCAGACTATTCCAAAAACATTAGCTCAAACAAACCAGCTAATGTATGCAGTTGGTTATGCCACTACTAAAGAATTGGGCTTGAAAATTGGAAAGAATAAAGTAATTAAAAAGGGAAAAGTCAAAGTGGAAAATTTATCTGGAATTAAAAATAAAGAAATTTAATTGGATTTAAGTAATGCAAAGAATTTAAGGCAAAGAAGGCTGAAGGATAAAAAAAAATCAGAATTAGCCTGACAACAAACTATGATTTAGGAAAGAAGGATATTTCAGTTTTGTTTGAAGAGCTGAAACAAAGAGTTGTAGCTATTGCAGAGAAAATAAAGCCATATGATAACCAAATAATGCAGTTCCACCAAAACTCACAATTTCAAGTGAATCCACATCATTTCTATAACACCCTTGAAAGTGGACATGGTGCTACCACAAGTGAAAAACCTAATAAAGAAAATAACCTGAAATTTTAGAAGAACTTGTGGGAAAATAGCAAGAAGCCCAATGAAACGCAAAGTTGATCAAACAGGTTGAAAGCACTGTAAAAGTGACTAAAATGAAGATGTTCACTTAACAAAACAAATGGTGCAAAAACAAGCAAAGAAGGTCAAGCACTGGAGATGAGCTGCATAGATTCTGATTGAAATAATTAACAAGTTAGAAAGATTAGCAAACCAGATTAAACAGGTTATGTAAACACCAGAAAGTGAAAAAAGGCTAACAACCAGAAGAACATTTTTGATTCAGAAGGATGTAGAAATGGGAAATAAACCTGAAAATTGCAGGCCAATCACTTACCTGACAACAACATACAAATTATACAAAAAGAATATCTAGAAAACAAGGATTTGCTGCCTGTAGAACAGATATTCAATAGGAAGCAAAGATCAATTGATGATTGATAAACTGGTTTTGAATAATTCAAAGAAAAAAATGAACAAATTTGTTCTTGGCCTGGATTGATTATAAGAAAGCATATGATTCTGTTCCATATAGCTCGATTGAGAAATATTTAGAAATTAAAAATTTAGAAATTTAGAAAAGCACTGAGGAATTTAGCAGAGACATTGAAATGCAATTTGGCATTGGCATTCCTGTTAAGGCAAGAAAAATTATTGAAGATGATGGATTCAAACTTGATAATGAAGTGTTGATAAAAGTAGTAACACCAGAAGAAGGGTTGAAGTAACTAGGAGTATTGGAAACCTTTGACCTGTTGCACAACCAATACATAAAGTGAGTCCAGAAATTTTGAGATCAAAGCTAAGTGGAGGAAATATCATAAAGGCAATTAACACCTGGGGAGTGTCTGTAATATGATACTCAGCTGGAATAATTGATTGGAGTCAGCTAGAACTTGATAACTTGGATTGAAAGACAAAAAAACTAATGACAATGCACCATGCTCTGTACCTAAAAAGTGATAGTGATCAATTATATTCGCCTAGATCTCTGGGTGGCAGAGGATTCTTACAGACTATGAAAGAGGAAAAACATGATTTAAATGACTACATGACAAAACAAAACAGCCTCTGCTGAAATAGATGAACAAGGGAAATGTCTTGAAAAAAGTGAGATTGAAAGCAGAATATTGAAAAGAAACAACTGAGCATTGCATTTTTAACTGGGAAAAGATCTCTGTGCAGTCAATACCAGAATGACATTGAAAGATAGATGCAAAGCTAACATGGAGCTGTTTGAGATCCAGGATGCTGAAGAAGAAACTAAAGGCTTCATTTTGGCTGTCCAAACAAGCCCTGCAGACCAATTCCATGAAAGCAAATATTCAACATGTCAGTAACAACAGCAAATGCCACTTATAGAATGAAAACATGAAACAATGGATAACTTTATCAGTGGTTGCAGAAAAATATCACAAACTGATTATCTACAACATTATGATCAAGTTGCCAAAATCATACATTGGAAGCTTTGCCAGACATTTGGGGTCAAAAACAGCAAAAAGTTCTTGAAAATAAACTGATCGAGATCTTGTGGGACTTTCAAATTTAAACAATATGCTGGACATCACTATTATGGAGAAGAAAAAAGTCTGGTTCCTTGATACTGCAATACCAAGTGATGCATGAACTGAAGAGGAACAACTAGAAGAAATAACAACATATTGCAATCTGAAAATTGAAGTTCAGCTATTTTGGATGAAAATCAATGGTTGTACCAATAGTAATAGTAGCCCTTGGGGCAATATCCAAAGTGTTGCCTGGATACATTGAAATTTTGAGCATATTAGACCTGAATATACTGACTTTGCAAAAAAAAAAATCACCCTACTCGAACAGTAAGTAGTCAGTTTGTGAAATTTTGCTGCACCCACAGATCAAGTGGTCAACTTTCTCATCTTTCTCATTACAGAGGTGACATTTGCTGTTGGTGGTAACATGCTGAATTTTTGCCTTCATGCAATTTGTGGCAAGGCTTGTTCTTGAGCTACCAAAATAAAAGCTTCTGTTTCTTTTTTCAGTACTCCTGATCTTAACCAGATCCAAGTTAGTTTTTGGTCAGCTTTGCCTTCAATACTTTTCAAGTATTAGCCATGCATAGCTTTGCTTTATTTATTTACTACTACTACTATTATTATTATTATTATTACTATTATTATTATTGTTGTTGTTGTACAATTGTATCACAGCGGCCAGTTGTTTCGCCGGATTTGGCATTGGTTACTAGTCGGGCCCCACCCAGGGGCCTAGGACGTCGTAACGTATTTTCGTAATATGTGTGCAGATCCAAGCAGTGCGGCTTTTTGCATTTGACTGATGGTGATTTTGTCAATTTTTAACTGTTTTAAATGTAATTCCAGTGCTTTTGGAATAGCACCCAGTGTGCCAATTACCACTGGAATTACCACTGCTGGTTTGTGCCATAGTCGTTGAATTTCGATTTTTAAGTCCTGGTATCTTGCGATTTTTTCATGTTCCTTCTCGGCGACCCTGCTATCACCTGGTATTGCGATGTCTATGATTGTGACCTTATTTTTCTCAACCAGTGTGATGTCTGGTGTATTATGCGCCAGTATTTTGTCGGTTTGTATACGGAAATCCCACAAGATCTTGACCATCTGATTTTCGGTGACTTTTTCAGGCTGATGTTCCCACCAGTTTGTTGCTGTTTTAATATTATAATTTTTGCACAAATTCCAATGGATCATTTGTGCTACTGAATTGTGCCGCAATTTATAATCAGTCTGCGCGATTTTTTTACAGCAGCTGAGTATGTGATCAACAGTTTCATCAGCTTCTTTGCAAAGTCTGCATTTGGCATCATCAGAGGATTTTTCGATTTTGGCCTTAATGGCATTTGTGCGGATAGCTTGTTCTTGCGCAGCCAGGATTAGTGACTCTGTTTCTTTCTTTAATGTACCTGTTGTTAGCCATAACCAAGTTTGTTCACTGTCCACTTTATCTTTTATTTTTTCCAGAAATTGGCCATGCAGTGCTTTGTTCTGCCAACTCTCCATTCTTGATTTTATCACATCTTTTCTGTATTCTTGTTTCGTCTGTTGGGCCTTCAGTAGATTTTTGTTCTTTACTTCGATTAATAGATGTTCTTGACTTTCTTTTAAATAATCAGCCAGTGCATGTTTTTCTTCTTCAACTGTTTGCTTCACTTGTAATAATCCTCTGCCACCTGATTTTCGGGGCAGGTACAGTCTATCAGTATCACCACGTGGATGTAAACTGTAGTGCATTGTCATTAGTTTCCTGGTTTTTCAGTCCAAAAGGTCCAAATCAGCTTGTGTCCAGTTAACTATACCAGCTGTGTATCTTATAACTGGTATTGCCCAGGTATTTATGGCCTTGATTGTATTTCCACCATTCAATTTAGATTTCAAAATTTTCCTAACTCTGTTGGTGTACTCTCGCCTGACAATAGTTTTTACTTCTCCATGCTTGATGTTATCCAACTGCAGAATGCCTAAGTATTTGTAGGCTTCATTTTCTTTGCATTTAATTAATTGGCCATTGGGCATTATTACTACTACTACTATTATTATTATTATTATTATTATTATTATTATTATTATTATTATTATTATTATACAATTGTATCACAGCGACCAGTTGTTTCGCCGGATTTGGCATTGGTTACTAGTCGGGCCCCACTAACAAAAATACCTTACAACGTCCTAGGCCCCTGGGTGGCCTAGGACTAGTACCCAATGCCAAATCCGGTGAAACAACTGGCCGCTGTGATACAATTGTATAATAATAATAATAATAATAATAATAATAATAATAATAATAATAATAATAATGTTTAGTGAAGTTGAACATGAGGAAATTCAGGCAAATTGCAAAACCCAAAAAACAATATCACAAGCGGAAATAACTGATATTCAAGACACAACTAAAGACATTATAGTAGAACTCCCAGAAGAAGCTCTCGGTGAGGAAATAACATCACCACCACTAGAACCAGTTATCACTGAACCAACTGATGAACTAACTAAAAAACAAAAAGAATTGAAGGATAAGATCATGGAGCATTTTCTGCTTAATGAGGAAAGGCAACGTTTACCATCACTAAAAACTGTGCCTAAGAAAATTTTGGCCCCTATCATGAAAATGGTTAATGCAGTATTTTCAACAATTGAACCGGGATCCATCTTGGAAACAAACCAGTTAATGTACAGCGCAGCTGTAATAGTCACTAATGAACTAGGCATTAAAATTAAAGTACCTAGTCACACAACAGAAAAAGCATCAAAGCCAAAGTGGAAAATCCGTTTAGAACAAAAAATCAAAAAATTAAGGGCAGATGCTAGTAACTTAAAGAACATGCATGAGCAATGGCTTAAAAACAACAAAATCATAGATCGGCTAATCAGGAGATATAGATTGGATACAAGAAACATCAATGAAGCTGTAGAGATTGTAAAACAGCAGATAACAGCAACAGCTAGAAAAATTGAAAGATATGAGGCACGAATCATCCAATATAAACAAAATCAGCAATTTCGATCAGACCAACGGCGTTTTTATCAAAGTCTTAATGTAAATGGTGACACCAAAAGTGAAAAACCAGAAAAACAGGCCACAGTTGAATTCTGGAAAGAATTGTGGGAAAATGCAAAGGACTACAACAAGGAAGCAAAGTGGATACATGATTTTGAGAAAAGCATTGGCAACAAACAAATGCAAGTATTAGAAATAACAACTGAGATGGTCAAAAATCGAGTTAAAAGGGTAAAGAATTGGACATCACCTGGAAAGGACCAATTACATGGTTTCTGGCTCAAATATCTGACCAGTTTACATGCAATATTGGCCAGGCAACTGAATGAAATTTTACAAAAGGGCCAAATTGATGAATGGTTGACAACTGGAAAAACATACTTGATTCAGAAAGATGCAACTAAAGGAACAACACCTGAAAACTACAGACCAATAACATGCTTGCCAACAACCTTCAAATTACTCACAGGCATTATTGCAGATAACATGATGGATTATTTGGAAACAAACAACATCTTGCCAGTAGAGCAAAAAGGCAACAAAAGAAGAAGCAGGGGCACAAAAGATCAGCTTCTAATTGATAAAATGATATTAGAAAATTGTAAGAACAGAAAAACGAACTTGAATATGGTCTGGATTGATTACAAAAAGGCATTTGACTCACTGCCACATAGTTGGATCATAAAATGCTTAGAAACAACTGGCATTAGCAAAAATATTACATCCTTTACTGAAAAGGCGATGAAACAATGGAGAACTGAGTTGGCAGTAGGGAATGAGATCTACGGAATGGTTAATATCAAGCGAGGAATTTTCCAGGGTGATTCACTTTCACCTCTTCTCTTCATCATCGCAATGATCCCACTATCAGTAATCTTAAAAAAAATGAAATTAGGCTACCAAACAGCCAAAGAAGCTGAAAAAAATTCACATTTACTATATATGGATGATTTGAAACTCTATGGAAAGTCAGAAATAGAAATCCAATCATTGACAAATACAGTCCGAGTATTCAGCACCGATATTTCAATGCAGTTTGGCATGGAAAAATGTGCCACTGTATCCATAAAAAGGGGCAAAATCACTGCATGTGAGGGAATTGAAATGCCCAATGGCCAATTAATTAAATGCAAAGAAAATGAAGCCTACAAATACTTAGGCATTCTGCAGTTGGATAACATCAAGCATGGAGAAGTAAAAACTATTGTCAGGCGAGAGTACACCAACAGAGTTAGGAAAATTTTGAAATCTAAATTGAATGGTGGAAATACAATCAAGGCCATAAATACCTGGGCAATACCAGTTATAAGATACACAGCTGGTATAGTTAACTGGACACAAGCTGATTTGGACCTTTTGGACCGAAAAAACCAGGAAACTAATGACAATGCACTACAGTTTACATCCACGTGGTGATACTGATAGACTGTACCTGCCCCGAAAATCAGGTGGCAGAGGATTATTACAAGTGAAGCAAACAGTTGAAGAAGAAAAACATGCACTGGCTGATTATTTAAAAGAAAGTCAAGAACATCTATTAATCGAAGTAAAGAACAAAAATCTACTGAAGGCCCAACAGACGAAACAAGAATACAGAAAAGATGTGATAAAATCAAGAATGGAGAGTTGGCAGAACAAAGCACTGCATGGCCAATTTCTGGAAAAAATAAAAGATAAAGTGGACAGTGAACAAACTTGGTTATGGTTAACAACAGGTACATTAAAGAAAGAAACAGAGTCACTAATCCTGGCTGCGCAAGAACAAGCTATCCGCACAAATGCCATTAAGGCCAAAATCGAAAAATCCTCTGATGATGCCAAATGCAGACTTTGTAAAGAAGCTGATGAAACTATTGATCACATACTCAGCTGCTGTAAAAAAAATCGTGCAGACTGATTATAAATTGCGGCACAATTCAGTAGCACAAATGATCCATTGGAATTTGTGCAAAAATTATAATATTAAAACAGCAACAAACTGGTGGGAACATCAGCCTGAAAAAGTCACCGAAAATCAGATGGTCAAGATCTTGTGGGATTTCCGTATACAAACCGACAAAATACTGGCGCATAATACACCAGACATCACACTGGTTGAGAAAAATAAGGTCACAATCATAGACATCGCAATACCAGGTGATAGCAGGGTCGCCGAGAAGGAACATGAAAAAATCGCAAGATACCAGGACTTAAAAATCGAAATTCAACGACTATGGCACAAACCAGCAGTGATAATTCCAGTGGTAATTGGCACACTGGGTGCTATTCCAAAAGCACTGGAATTACATTTAAAACAGTTAAAAATTGACAAAATCACCATCAGTCAAATGCAAAAAGCCGCACTGCTTGGATCTGCACGCATATTAAGAAAATACGTTACGACGTCCTAGGCCCCTGGGTGGGGCCCGACTAGTAACCAATGCCAAATCCGGCGAAACAACTGGCCGCTGTGATACAATTGTATAATAATAATAATTTATTATAATAAATAATATTAAACATATAATAAACATAGACATCGCAATACCAGGTGATAGCAGGGTCGCCGAGAAGGAACATGAAAAAATCGCAAGATACCAGGACTTAAAAATCAAAATTCAACGACTATGGCACAAACCAGCAGTGGTAATTCCAGTGGTAATTGGCACACTGGGTGCTATTCCAAAAGCACTGGAATTACATTTAAAACAGTTAAAAATTGACAAAATCACCATCAGTCAAATGCAAAAAGCCGCACTGCTTGGATCTGCACGCATATTACGAAAATACATTACGACGTCCTAGGCCCCTGGGTGGGGCCCGACTAGTAACCAATGCCAAATCCGGCGAAACAACTGGCCGCTGTGATACAATTGTACAATAATAATAATAATAATAATAATAATGCTAAAAGTTTGGATTTGAGTGCAGCCAAAACCACTGGGAATATCAAGATCTTATGGGATTTCAGAATTCAGAAATCGTGTGTTGTCCCCATTGTAATTGGAGCCCTTGGAGCAATACCCCATGGGCTACCTCACTATTTGGAAATTTTAAATTTATCAGACGTGAATATTCTGATTCTACAAAATACCACCCCACTTGGAACAGGTTATATCCTCCGACATTACCTTAACAGTTCCTAGATCCTTGTTTAGGACTCGAGCTGTTTAAGTACCAAACAGCCCCAAAGGCTGTGAATCTCACCAAAGATTAAAAGAGACTGGACAATAGTTGCTCAAGATGGCTGGGTCCAAAGACAGTTTCTTCAGGAGGGGTCTCACCACCACATCCTTTAGGAGGAGCGGGAATGATCCCTCCCGGAGAGATGGCCTGTTGTTACAACTCAGAGCCAGAAAAAAGAGGCTATTTCAAGTGAATGTATGGAAACAACAATATTCAGATTCAAATGTTAGTGAACAATGACTAGCAGATCAAAGGCGATTTATTATACAGAATAAAGTGTTTAGTGAAGTTGAACTTGAGGAAATTCAGCCAAATTGCAACAATAAAAAACAACATCACAAGCAGAAATAACTGATACTCAAGATGCAACTAAAGACATTGTAGTAGAACTCCCAGAAGAAGCTGTCGGGGAGGAAATAACAACACTACCACCAGAACCAGTTATCATTGAACCAACTGATGAACTAACTCAAAAACAAAAAGATTTGAAGGACAAGATCATGGAGCATTTTCTGTCTAATGAGAAAAGGCAACATTTACCTTCATTAAAAACTGTACCTAAGAAAATTTTGGCCCCTACCATGAAAATAGTTAATGCAGTGCTTTCAACAATTGAATTGAGATCTATCTTGGAAATGAATCAGTTAATGTACAGTGCAGATGTAATAGTCACTAATGAACTAGGCATTAAAATCAAAGTACCTAGTCACACAATGAAAAAAGCATCAAAGCCAAAGTGGAAAATCCGATTAGAACAAAAAGTCAAAAAATTAAGGGCAGATGCCAGCAACTTAAAGAACATGCATGAGCAACGGCTTAAAAATAGCAAAATCATAGATCAGCTAATCAGAAGACATAGATTGGATACAAGAAACATCAATGAAGCTGCAGAGATTTTAAAACAGCAGATAACAGCAACAGCTAGAAAAATTGAAAGATATGAGGCATGAATCATCCAATACAAACAAAATCAGCAATTTCGATCAGACCAATGGCGTTTTTATCAAAGTCTTAATGTGAATGGTGACACCAAAAGTGAAAAACCAGAAAAGCAGGCCACAGTTGAATTCTGGAAAGAATTGTGGGAAAATGCAAAGGACTACAATAAGGAAACAAAGTGAATACATGACTTTGAGAAAAGCATTGGCAACAAACAAATGCAAGTATTAGAAATAACAACTGAGATGGTCAAAAATCAAGTAAAAAAGTAAAGAATTGGGCATCACCTGGAAATGACCAATTACATGGTTTCTGGCTCAAATGTCTGACCAGTTTACATGCAATATTGGTGAGGCAACTGAATGAAATTTTACAAAAGGGCCAAATTGATGAATGGTTGACCACTGGAAAAACATACTTGATTCAGAAAGATGCAATTAAAGGAACAATACCTGAAAACTACGGACCAATAACATGCTTGACAACAACCTTCAAATTACTCACTGGCATTATTGCAGATAACATGATGGATTATTTGGAAACAAACAACATCTTGCTAGTAGAGAAAAAAGGCAACAAAAGAAGGAGCAGGGGCACAAAAGATCAACTCCTAATTGATAAAATGATATTAGAAAATTGTAAGAACAGAAAAACAAACTTGAATATAGTCTGGATTGATTACAAAAAGGCATTCAACTTATTGCCACATAGTTGGATCATAAAATGTTTAGAAACAACTGGCATTAGCAAAAAGATTACATCCTTTACTGAAAAGGCAATGAAACAATGGAGAACTGAGTTGGCAGTAGGGAATGAGAACTACGGAATGGTTAATATCAAGCGAGGAATTTTCTAGGGTGATTCACTTTCACCTCTTCTCTTCATCATCGTGATGATCCCACTATCAGTAATTTTAAAAAAAGTGAAATTAGGCTACCAAACAGCCAAAGAAGCTGAAAAAAAATCCCATTTTATGGATGATTTGAAACTCTATGGAAAGTCAGAAATAGAAATCCAATCATTGACAAACACAGTCCGAGTATTCAGCACCAATATTTCAATGCAGTTTGGCATGGAAAAATGTGCCACTGTATCCATAAAAAGGGGCAAAATCACTATATGTCAGGGAATTGAAATGCCCAATGGCCAACTAATTAAATGCAATGAAAATGAAGCCTACAAATACTTAGGAGAGTACACCAACAGAGTTAGGAAAATTTTGAAATCTAAATTGAATGGTGGATATACAATCAAGGCCATGAATACCTGGGCAATACCAGTTATAAGATACAGAGCTGGTATAGTTAACTGGACACAAGATGATTTGGACATTTTGGACTGAAAAACCAGGAAACTAATGACAATGCACGACAATTTACATCCACGTGGTGATACTGATAGACTATATCTGCCCCAAAAATGAGGTGGCAGAGGATTATTACAAGTGAAGAAAATAGTTGAAGAAGAAAAACATGCACTGGCTGATTATTTAAAAGAAAGTCAAGAACATCTATTAATTGAAGTAAAGAACAAAAATCTATTGAAGGTCCAACAGACAAAACAAGAATACAGAAAAGATGTGATAAAATCAAGAATGGAAAGTTGGCAGAACAAAGGATTGCATGGCCAATTTCTGGAAAAAATAAAAGATAAAGTGGACAGTGAACAAACTTGGTTATGGTTATCAGCAGGTACTTTAACGAAAGAAACAGAGTCACTAATCCTGGCTGCGCAAGAACAAGCTATCCACACAAATGACATTAAGGCCAAAATCGAAAAATTCTCTGATGATGCCAAATGCAGACTTTGCAAAGAAGCTGATGAAACTGTTGATCACATATTCAGCTGCTGTAAAAAAAATTGCGCAGATTGATTATAAATTGCGGCATAATTCAGTAGCACAAATGATCCATTGGAATTTGTGCAAAAATTATAATATTATAACAGCAACAAACTGTTGGGAACATAAGCCTGAAAAAGTCACTGAAAATCAGATGGTCAAGATCTTGTGGGATTTTCGCATACAAATGGACAAAATACTGGCGCATAATACACCAGACATCACACTGGTTGAGAAAAATAAGGCCACAATCATAGACATCGCAATACCAGGTGATAGCAGGGTCAATGAGAAGGAATATGAAAAATACCAGGACCTAAAAATCAAAATTCAACGATTATGGCACAAACTAGCAGTGGTAATTCCAGTGGTAATTCACGCACTGGGTGCTGTTAGACTTTAGTTAGACTTATATACCGCTTCATAGGGCTTTCAGCCCTCTCTAAGCGGTTTACAGAGTCAGCAAATTGCCCCCAACAACAATCCGGGTCCTCATTTTACCCACCTCGGAAGGATGGAAGGCTGAGTCAACCTTGAGCCTGGTGAGATTTGAACCAACGAACTGCAGATAACAGTCAGCTGAAGTAGCCTGCAGTACTGCACTCTACCCACTGCGCCACCTCGGCTATTCCAAAAGCACTGGAATTACATTTTAAACAGTTAAAAATTGACAAAATCACCATCAGTCAAATGTGAAAGGCCGCACTGCTTGGATCTGCACGCATATTACAAAAATACACTATGATGTCCTAGGCCCCTGGGTGGGGCCCGACTAGTAATCGATGCCAAATCCGGTGAAACAACTGGCCGCTGTGATACAATTCTATAGTAATAGTAGTAGTAGTAGTAGTAGTAGTAGTAGTAGTAGTAGTAGTAATTTTTTAAATGTTCAGTTGGTTGAGTTCTATTTTTAATGAGTAAAAGTGACAATAATAATAGTTTATCACATCTGTAAGTTTCTATTCCCCTTGCTCACATGACAAACTAGGGCCTATAATATAAATTGCTTGCTAACAAAATGGTTTTGAAGTAAAGCTGACGGATCTCAGAAACTAGTCCATGGACTACCGGGTTGTTCTACTGTGTTGAAGTTTTAAAATTAGTCTTAGTTTAGGTGACATTTGCACATTTTTAATGTTATTATCATTTTGGAAATGAATTTGCCCATCACAATCTGGGTTTGGCTCACATGTAGTTGGAATAATCCTCCTCTCATAACATGAAAATGCAAATGGCAAAGATAATTTTGCTGCTTAGGACTTAGAAAAAAGAAGCAGCCAGCTATCTTCCCAAAATGGCCCATTTTCTCCCTGCTTCATATGCTAAGCTCTGTTGCTGTTTTGTAATAATCTGCTTCCATCATAGCATACAATTTCTTCTCCTGCCTGACTCGACTGATCATTCTGGTAATTAAGTCTCTTTTGCTTCTTTTTGGCAGCATACCATCTGCATAAGAGCACACACCTGGATACTGACTTGCCTCTGGTTTGGCTGTCCTTAATTAAACCCTGCATAACAGTAATAACAATAATAACAACAATCCTAATTAAAGGAATTGCCTTGCAGAAAGAAACTGTGCATATCATTTTTACTGTTTTTCTCATTTTTTTCCTCCCCAGAAAGTCCTTCAAAGACCGATAAAACTAAGATCTTAGAGTTTTAAAAGCTCCCCTCCACCCCCATAAGTCAATAGTCCTTGGGCTGTGACCTCCATTAACAAGCAGAATAGCATTTGGCAGAGATTAAACCCAACTGTAATTCCTTCCATCCATCTGTTATGTACGTATATTAAATTACGTATTGTTCATGAAAAAAATGTGAATTGGAATATTGGAATTAGATATACCGAACTAATGGTATGTTTTTGCAATGCAGAGGATTGCTCTGTTCATGAACAAAACACACTTTGGTTACCCTTAGTCACTTTCTTATTTACTGATTGTTATGATAGCAATAGCAATAGCAATAGCAGTAGACTTATATACCGCTTCATAGGCCTTTCAGGCCTCTCTAAGCGGTTTACAGAGAGTCAGCATATTGCCCCCAACAATCTGGGTCCTCATTTTACCCACCTCGGAAGGATGGAAGGCTGAGTCAACCCTGAGCCGGTGAGATTTGAACCGCTGACCTGCTGATCTAGCAGTAGCCTGCAGTGCTGCATTTAACCACTGCGCCACCTTGGCTCAAGGCGGCAATGATAAATGCAAGTACAATGTAATGAAGCAAAGGCTGATTAATACGAGAAAGTGAGACACGGTATTCATTGGTAATTGGCTGAATTGAAATAAAATAGGGCTGTTGATTGACTTCATTTCTGCACTGATTTCACTCTTGCCATCTGTCTAAGTCTTACTCATATGTATTTGCTTGAAATCCATATCCAGTCTTCATACGAGAAGACTTTGTGCACTCTTTTCCTTCCATGCTCAGTTGTCAAAAGAGTATTGTTTTCTCTAAGTCCCTGCTCCACTTCCTATATGATAGCTCTATTTCCAATCAGAACACCTTTTGACATGGATATAAGTAAATTACATCTTTCAAAGGTTCATAAATGGATTGAATGTCATTTACAGTTTCAGCAATGAGTAGGACGAGTCCTTATAGTTATGAGCTATCCTTCCATTAATTCACTGAGTATTTTGTGAGAGTTAAATGGGATATATGTATGTGTATATATTTGGGCATACCAGGGGTTGTGACACTAAATACATACAATACAAATGTAACAAAGGCAACAGTAAAAATATTGGGTTTCTGTCTGGATGGTCTCTTGTGACGAGCCGATAGACAGAGAAAGGAAGCAGTAGGCTTCCTCCCATATTTGGGCATACCAAGGGTTGTGAAAATAAATACATACCTATTTCCCTGGCTTAGCTGATAAAGGAGGAGAACCTTGTGGCTTAGTGGTTAACACATCTGCCTAATATGTAATACAGCCCAGGTTCAAATCCCAGTAAGGATTTGATTTTGATTTGATTTGATTTGGTTTGTTTGATGCCCTATTCCTGAGAGACTCAGGGCGGCTAACAATAAAAAGGGGAGGGGACACAAAAATAACATAAAAACAGCAATTTAAAATGCAACAACAGTCGTAACCTTGAATGGGGCTGGATAGTTCAACAGCCCCAGGCCTGCTGGAACAGCCAGGTCTTAGTTGCTTTGCAGAAGGCTGGAAGGGTAGTAAGGGTCCGGATCTCAATGGGGAGATCATTCCAGAGGGCTGGAGCAGCCAACAGAGAAGGCCCTCCCCCAAGGAGTCGCCAGCCGACATTGGCCGGCAGATGGAATTTGGAGGAGGCCTAGTCTGTGGGATCTGATAGGTCTTTGGGAGGTAACTGGCAGGAGGCGGTCTCTCAAGTACCCAGGTCCGATACCGATGTAGGGCTTTAAAAGTAACGACTAGCACTTTGAAGCTTGTCTGGAGCCCAATGGGCAGCCTGTGCAGCTCGTGGAGGATAGGTGTAATGTGGGTGTACCAAGGTGCACCCACGATCGCTCGCGCGGCTGCGTTCTGGACAAGCTGAAGTCTTCGAACACTCTTCAAGGACAGCCCCATGTAGAGCATGTTACAGTAGTCCAGTCTTGAGGTGACGAGGGCGTGAGTGACTATCCGAAGGGCCTCCCGGTCCAGGTAGGGCCGCAATTGGTGCAACAGGCGAACCTGGGCAAAGGTCCCCCTGGTCACAGCCGACAGATGATGTTCTAAAGTCAGCTGCGGATCCAGGAGGACTCTCAAATTGCGAGCCCTCTCTGAGGGGCATATAATTTCACCACCAGGCTGAGAGATGGAATAGCTGGACCATCTTTGGGAGGGAGCATCAATAGCCACTCAGTCTTGTCGCGATTGAGCGCAAGCTTGCTCGTTCCCATCCAGACCCTGACAGTCTCCAGGCACTGGCACATCACTTCTACCACTTCACTGAGTTGGCACGGGGCGGACAGATACAACTGTGTATCATCCGCATATTGATGATATTTAATCCCGTGCCAGCGTATGATCTCACCCAGTGGCTTCATGTAGATGTTAAATAGGAGGGGGGACAGGACTGAACCCTGCGGCACCCCATAATTAAGGGGCCTAGGGGTTGATCTCTGCCCTCCAACCAACACCGACTATGACCTGTCCGAGAGGTAGGAGGAGAACCACCGAAGAATGGTGCCTCCCACTGCCACCCCCCGCAACTATCGTAGAAGGATACCATGGTTGATGGTATCGAAGGCCGCTGAGAGGTCAAGAAGCACAAGGATAGAGGAATGACCCCTATCCCTGGCTTGCCAGAGATCATCGATCAGCACGACCAAAGCAGTTTCCATGCTGTAACCAGGCCTAAAACCGGACTGAAAGGGATCCAGATAATTGGTTTCATCCAAGGACCGTCGGAGTTGAAAGGCCACCACTTTCTCAACAACCTTCCCAACAAAGGAGAGGTTGGAGACTGGATGATAGTTACTCAAAATGGCTGGATCCAGAGAAGGTTTCTTCAGGAGGGGTCTCACCACCGCATCCTTTAGGAAGTGCGGGAAGGACCGTTCCTAGAGAGAGGTGTTAACTATCATCTGGATCCAGCCACATGTCACCTCCCTGCTGGTCGAGACCAGCCAGGAGAGACACGGGTTCAGTATACAGGTGGAGGCACTCACCGCTCCCATGGCCTTGTCCACTTCCTCAGGAGCGACAAGTTGAAACTCACTCCATAAAATTCGCTCAAGACCTTCCCCTGGTACCTTGGCTGGTACCGTGCAATTGTCCGAATCCGAGCGACTTTATCCATTAGAAATTGAACAAATTCCTCAGCCCTACCTTGTAAAGGGTCGTCCGCATCCCTCCCTTTCAAGAGGGAGCGGGCTATTCTAAACAAGGCGGCTGGGCGCGATTCTGCAGATGCAATAAGAGCGGCAAAATGCCACAAGATAGGTCCTGATAAAGGCTCTCATCAGTGCTTGGTCTGACTCAGAGTTACTGGCCCTCCAGCGGCGCTCTAGGCGTCTCTTTTGGCACTTCATCTCCCAGAGTTCCTCAGTAAACCAAGAAGCTCTCCTGGATCCACTACCTTGGGGAGGCCGTAAAAGCACAATCCGGTTTAGAGCCCCCGCCACCACTGTATTCCAAGCAGCTAGCCAGGGTATGGCTAGCTGATGAGAATTAAATAGCTTTAAATAGATCTATACTAGTCTCCCTTTATTTATTTATCAGCACAAATACAACACATATATCCATATATATACATACATATATATACTTATATATACATATATGTATTTATATATATGTAAGTATGTATATATATATGTGTGTGTATGTATGTGTGTCTGTGTGTGTGTGTGTGTGTGTGTGTGTATGTATTTATGTATGTATGTATATGGCACAGTATATGTGGTATACTTGCTCAATAGTAGTAACTGTGAGAGGGATCTTGAAATCCTAGTGGACAACCATTTAAACATCAGCCAGCAGTGTGTAGCAGTTGCCAAAAAAGCCAACACAGTTCTAGGCTGCATAAATAGAGGGATAAAATCAAGATTATGTGGTGTTAATACCTATTTATAATGCCTTGGTAAGACCACACTTGGAATATTGCATCCAGTTTTGGTTGCCATGATGTAAAAAAGATGTGGAGACTCTACAAAGAGTGCAGAGAAGAGCAACAAAGATGATTAGGGGACTAATATATATATATATTCTGGTGGAAAAGTGGTTCAAGTTGGGAGTGGTTTTTTTTTTTGAATCCTAAATGGATATATATGTAAATTTTTAAAATATAAAATAATACTTAAAATTTAATTGTTTTTTTTTTCAAGCTAAAGGGGATGTCCTAGATGTGCCACAGAATGGTATATAATTTTCTTCCTCTATTTTTGGAATACTGTAACTAAATGATCTATAAGATCTATTCCCAAAATAAAATGTTCAAGGGCAAATAAAAATCATAGATTCCCAAAGCTTTTTTAAAGTGGGGTGAAGAGAACAGATGAAGACAATTTTGTGCTATGCTTTCTGAGATGGCTTTCTACACAAGGATGACTTTTGTCTGCCTTTGTACTCTATAGATTTTGGAAGTATTCCAAGGGCTAAAGCAATCTATCGTATCAATTAGAAGAACTCAGTGGGCGCTTTTAAAATTTCAAGCAGCTTCCATATCAGTATACATAAAATGTGCAGAATTTAAAAAGACAGGAACATACAAACACAACTGTTTCAAGTCATACGTTGCTCTGTTTTCTTTGATCAAAAGTTGAAATTCAAAAATAAGACAATGAAGCTTAAGTTGGGAGTCTGACACCTTAACCTGCAATGATGAAAGGCCTATTATGAGGCTCCTACTGCAATTGCTTAGGGTTTTTTTTCCTGTTACTGCCAAAATGTCAGTTATTTCATTGTTTCTGTGAAAATCCTCACCTCTAATTAGAGTGCATTTCATCCAAGTCACCCTGAGGTGAAGTCTGTGTGGCATTCACACATCACACTAAAATGATGTGCTTAGTTCTTTGTGTGTTCTATCAGTGCAGCCAAATGGAGTTCATTCAACAAACCATAGCTTGCTGTTATATGCAAAACTACCTCTTATACTTAATTTTCCTTTTTAAAAATGATAATTAACATTTTTTTTATGAAGTCAGATAATTAATACAACCAGAATCAAATGCTTTTTTTTCTTTAAGCCAAAAAAGCCAAGAGTCTTAGATGCTTATCTTGTCAATTATTTGACTGCTTGTGGAACTCTGCATTTTCTAAACTATTTCAGGAAAGTTCAATCACGGGATGCTTTGTCATCATCATGATCAGTCCAAATATTTATTTGCCTCTTTTTTATTTATCTAACCAATATAACTGGATTACATTTATTTAAGTGTGTATGTTGAATCTGCTGAAAATCAATAAAATTACTATTTAGCAAAAGAAATTGGAAAGTTTTATTTCATCAATGAAATGTTTAATTATGAATATATTTAATATGTTTCATGCAAAAGCTACACTGTTGTGGAATGATAGAAAATCAGCTGTTCATTTCAATGTTATTTAAAAATATATTTTGAGGATTTTGGTTATCTGTTATACCAAATGTATGATTTGATTGTTTATTACTGTAGTAACCTATGACTATCACTAAGTGTTAGTCTATGATTCCCGATTAATGTATTTTATTTTTATTTATGTACACTGAGAGCATATGCACCAAAGACAAATTCCTTGTGTGTCCAATCACACTTGGTCAATAAATAATTCTACTCTACTCTACTCTACTCTACTCTACTCTACTCTACTCTACTCTACTCTACTCTACTCTATTTGCATTTTATAAGAAGAGAGTTGATAACCTTAATTCAACATCATAAAAATATGGTTTGATGGAGGTACATAAATTATCATATATTATAATATATGTTAAAATGTATAATTGGATATTATAATGTATATAGAACATTAATACAATTAAGCAGCTCAGAAGTAATTTACAAGAAAAAGTCCTGCATTCCTCTGTCCATAATAGAATACCTTATGTTCAGGCTTGAAATTCTTAGTTTAGATCAATGGTTCCCAACCTTTGTTTGGCTATGCGCCACCTAAGTATCTCTAAACTCCCGATGCCCAACCCCCTGTGAAATTAAGTCTTATTTTAATCAAAAAGTGAACTCTACTCTCGCAGAGGAAGCTTAAAAGGTCATTAACTTGGTTTAAACAAGGTTCAAATTGCCCCCATTAAAAATCAAATTGATCGCCTGTGGGGCCTGCTCCCCTGTGGGGCCTGTTCCCCACATTGGAAACTGCTGGCTTATACAGTTTAGAAGTTGCAGTCAGATTTAAGTATTGCATACAAAGTTGTACATAGTACATTATTTGTAAATGACTTTAAACACATAACACATGTGAACAATCACTTTAAACTTAATGTAAAAACTTCTCTAAACTTGATTGTAAAAAAAAAATATCATTTTTTGTAAGAGAATAGTCAAAGTCTGGAGTATCTTTTGATTCAGTTTTTTCAGCCATTAACTTTCCTAGCTTTAATTCTAATTTAACTTCTCTAAATCCCCACCTCCATATTTAAGAGGTCTCTAAGGGGGTGCACACAAGTATACTGGCATGGCTATTGCCTTATCAGATTTTCTTTGTTTGAATTTGTTTTTGACAAATAAATAAATAAAATAAATTGTAAAATGTTAAATACTGAAGGCTTAGCTGTTTTATTTTACTTTTTCTGTTTTATTTTCTCTTATGTCTGAATTGTTTTACTCTTAAAATCTTTCCATTTTATTTATGGAGAAATGAGTGGTCTTTTTAAATCTGAACAAAATTCTCAGTTATCCCTACCATGAAGACCCAAATATTTCCAAAATAAAATCATGAATGTTGCAGCACTGAAGCTGAATATGTCTCTTGAACATATTGTACTGTGACTCTTGGATTTGACTGAGATTTGCTCATGCAATTTACTGAATAAGAGGGGAAGGTGATTACATGTCAACTTTACTCTCCTCCAATTTCTGATGAAATACTGTCTTTAGGTAGCTTGAAGGGCCAAGAATGAATAAGGGCCATCAATTGTTTATGGTTACTCTCTTTACCAGGAATGGGTAAGTAGATCACCAAAACAACAGGGGGAAAAAAGAAATATCTGCAAAATTATGAGTTTTTTTAAATCATCTAACTTCTACCTGTGGTTAACAGTGTCAATAAAATTAATATATTTATGGGAGATATGGAGACAAAATCCACTTTTTTTCCCAAAACAGGAAAGGCGGAGGGGAGAGAAAAGCGTAATCTGTATTTGCACTTAAACAAGTGACTTTCTCCCGCTATCCATCTGACTTTATGATAGTAGCCTAGCAACTCCATAGTCAAAAGGGAATCCCTGGTGATGTTGCAAATGATTTGATTGTTATCGTGTTCCCTGATTGGACTTCTGCAACTGTTTCAAAGTGTCCTTCTGGGTAACAGGAATAGTTTGATAGTAGTTTGAAAGTAACAGGATTAGCAAGTTTATAAAAATCTCCACCATGCCACTATTATCGTTAAGGAAGAAACCTGAATGTAAAAATTAAAACTGGCAAAAATAAGGTGAGCATTTAAAGAAAGTCTAGGTGAATGCCATGTAGTTTTAATCCAAATATCACATTCTTAAGATTTTATTTTTATTCCCGCTGATCAGCAAACAAACATTTTCCCTATAATCTGCTGAACTGAAAACAGAATTGCAGACTTTTAGAAGAGTTGTATTTGATATGAGAATATTTTAACAAGGTAAAGTTTCTGAGACCACAAAAAAATATCTGATTTAAAAATACTTGCCTTTCATTTACTTGCAGGAATATCATATGGGAGTATAAGGATCTGCATTAACAAATAATTTTCTGTGAGGAGCAAGAATACAGGATTTGGAGACTTTACTTATATAAAGAAAAATATATCTCAGTTGTAGATATTAATAGCAATGGCAATAGCACTTAGACATATACCGCTTCACAGTGCTTTACACTCCTCTCCAAGCAATTTATATTGCCCACAACAATCTGGGTCCTTATTTTACTGACCTCGGAAGGATGGAAGGCTTGAGTCTGTGACCTTCGAACTGCTGAACTGCTGGCAGCTGGTGATCAGTAGAAATAGCCTACAGTATTGCATTGAACCACTGCGCCACCATGGCTCTTCATTCAGTATTGCTCTAATCAATGCACTATGATACATTCTCTCAAAAGATTGGAATGACCAGATTAGCTTTATTGTGCAATTTGCTGCTAAAGGTGATTTATATTTTCTCATTGGACATTTTCCCTGCTTTTACACTAGTTTTAAAATAAATTTTTCTTCCCTGCACAAAGGAAGGCAGAATTTTCATACTAGAATAATAGTTTTCATGGTTGCTTGACAGCAGTGGTGGAATTCAAATAATTTAACAACCGGTTCTCTGCCCTGATGACCAGCTGGGTAGGCGGGGATCAGTGGTCATGTGACTGGGTGGGCGTGGCCAACTCAATGTCACTCAGGTCGATGGGAGCTTTGCCTTAGCTGCTACAATGTAACAAGGGTTAACTGGAGAGGCAGTTTCTGTAGGCAGGTAATAAAGATTACACTAGAAACAACACCGGAATGTTTTCTTCCTGCTTTCTTTACAGGATTAGCTCTGTAAAGTGTGTGGGGGGGGGGGGACAAAATGAGATTTCTTCCAACAACTGGTTCTACGAACTGCTTAGAAAGTTAAGAACTGGTTCTCCCGGATAGGTGCAAACTGGCTGAATCCCACCACTGCTTGACAGGCAGCGTGTTTGAAACCTAAGGAGTATAAAAATGATAAAAAGGTGCACCTTTTTACTAAAACATACATTCAAAGAGCAGAAAAGTAGATAGCTCAGGAGAAGAAAGGTAAATGTTAACAAAACGTATCAAATTTTGACCCAGGAATCTTCTGCATGGTGAGATTATGCAACTGAGAAAGGATAGCAGCAAAGCAGCAAACCTCATTCAGAAAATAAGGTGAAAAGACCTTTCTGTCTCACCAAACCAGTTATCAAAATTAAACTAAATGTAAATAAAACACAGCAATAAACTGAACAGTAGCACTGACTTGATAGAAGCAGAATATTACATTGAAAGTAAATAATTCCTCTATTTACAATAGAATTCCCTATGCCACCAGACTTGAAATTTACAGCTTGGACAATCTGGAACTGTGCTGCCTGCCGTATGATCTAGGTAGAGTACACAAAATTGTCTGCTACAACATCTTACCTGTCTTCTTCAGTTTCAACCTCAATAATACATGGGCAAACAATAGATACAAACTCAAGTTAAACCACTCCAAAACTAATTGCAGAAAGTACGACAGAGTGGTCAACACCTGGAATGCTCTACCTGACTCCATTGTTACCTCTAACCCTCACAGCATCAACATTTAACTGTCTACAATGGACCTCACCCCATTCCTAAGAAGTCCATAAAGGGGGCGTGCGTAAGTGCACCAGTGTGCCTACTGTCCCTGTCCTACTGTCCCCATCTACTTGCATTCATTTTTTTCATTCATATCCATGTTTATATGTATATCTGCTACTTTGAACATGTTTGACAAACTAATAATAAATAAATAAAATGATAAAATGGTGATGGGGCAATTCAGCAGGATGAATAAGCCCACAGAAATTTATATGAAAGACTGTCTTCTATCTTGTTTATTCTCCAATTTTTTTGTCATGTCACACATTTAATGGCAATAATAACAAAATCTGGTGGAGTGTTCTGCTCCATATCACAAAAGTGGAAGTTGGGAGAGCAGATCACATCTCCTGTCCTAACCATCTGCCCACATCTTCCACACCAATATTCCATTTTCAGTCCAAATGGATCACTCTAAGAAGAAGAGCTTGATCTGAATATTTAGATGACATTTGCACTGCATTGTCAGGTTGACTGATAACCAATATTCAATATTTAAATTTATAACAAAACAATTCTCCTTTTACTTTTTCCACTCTTAGAAAAATTCTTTCAAGGTCTAATTCTAAGCAATTTTGTAGAGAATCAGGGAAATGTGTTAATGCTCTCCCTTACCTACTCTGCAGGTAATGAGAAGATATTGCATCTTCACTACTGTCACTTCAACATTTTTATTTAAAAAACTATTCATCAATGTATTTCCTAGGCATGCTTTTCAAACAGTTGCATACTTAGATCAGTGTGTGACAGGAGTATTCCCCTAAGATTTTGAAAGCAAAACATTATTCTTGGCTGAATGATTCAGTGATGTTAGTTATTGCCAAAGAAGGAAGGAAAGGAAAAGGGTGGGGGAAATCTGACACCTATGATAAGATGAAAATCAGAATAAATATCTCTCTGTTCTCACAATCTGAAAGCAAAGACGTGATTTCTATTGTTTGAGTATATATAGCACAGGTACTGATTTGTCTTGGCTTGAAAAGGAACTTGCAATTCTGGTCTCTTGCTTACCATTAATGTTACCCAGAGGATTAAATAATATTAAAAATTGAAGACATTCTAACATTTGCTTCTCCAGGTAAATAAAACAACCAATTTGTTATTGTTGGTATGGTTACTAAAGATAGCAGGTTAACCACTGATGTATCTGGAGAATCCTTATGTAAACTAAAAACCACAGAAGTCCAGTTGTTTTTTTTTTAAAAAAAAAACCATACTCTTATTCTTGGAACTGTTTTTTCTAAATTGGAGCTACTTATATTACCTGTGGGATACGTCCTTCAGAAAACAGTTTTCAGGTCTTGCAATTTCTTTCTTTTTTTAATAGTAACTTTGTTTTAAAAAGTTGCGTTTGCAAAAGTAAAAGCTAAAACAAAAAATAAAAGAATAAACAGAAAACAATAAAGTGCAGAAAATAAAAGTGTTGTAAAGAAAAAGAAATATATATTGTAAATTACTTTCCTCTTCAGCACAAGTATATTTTAGTATCTTTTCACCTTCTTTTAAAATACAATACATTATGTTTTCTTCTCATTTCCATATTTTTTAAATCCTTAAAGCTTCATCATTTCAATGCTAAGATCAGCTAGTATACATTATAAGGACACATCTATTTAACCTTACTAAGGTAAATCAATTTTATTTTCCTTCATTTTACTTTTAACAAACTTGATCTTAATATCTTGAAATAATGTCCTAGAAATTGATTTTTCTCACTAAATTCTTCAAAACTTTGAAGTCTTTTTTGTAAATCTAAGGTAGTAGAATTATCCAAGTCTGACCAGGTTCTGACCAGTTCTTGAGAACCGGTAGCGAACATTTTGAGTAGTTTGAAGAACCGGTAAATACCACCTCTGACTGCCCCTGCCTCCATCTATTCTCAGTCTCCTGAGTCCCAGCTAATCAGGAAGAAATTGGGATTTTTCAGTAACCTTCCAATGGGGTGGAGTGGAAATGAAGATTTTACGGTATCCTTCCCCTGCCACACCCATTAAGCTATGCCTACCGAACTATGCCACACTCACCAAGCCATGCCTACAGAATCAGTAGTAAAAAAAATTGAATCCCACCACTGAGTCAATCTCTTGGTTTTTTATTTGTATATCCCTTTTAATTATTAGATTGTATGTCCTGTATAACATATTTTTCGTATCATTTGTGTAATCTGGAATTCTTAAATCCACTTTCAGATAAGTTTCAAGCTTGTCAGATAGAACTTGTTCTTTCTACATAATATCTTTAAAATACAATATATACAGTATATAAAGGCATACAATTTTAAAGTTAACTTTTGGTCCAGTGTTCAAAAATAGCTTTAAATATATCAATATTAAAATATTTTGCTTTATTCTGTACTAAAAAGTAAATGTAAGTGTTCTCCTTTAATTGAAAACTTTAGTTTCTTCCAGTTCCCTCTAGTGTCCAATCTTCAAAATTTCACACCATATTTTCCCCCTAAACCTAACCATATCATTCTTTAAAAAAAATCAAATCAAAATAATTTTCTACAGAAAGTTAGTTCCAAAAACGTATTTCAAACCCATCTGACTGTATAATCTATTTGTAACTTTCCAAAATCAAATGTTCTAATCATTTTTGCTGTTTATTAAAAAAAATTAAATCTTTAATTTTTTACTTAAAACTTCTTTCATTAAGGATTGAAAGAGACCTATGCAGTGTTCTCAAACTTGTTGATTCAATGTACCCAGTAACTAAAACAGTATTAATAAGAAAGTGATGTGAAAGATATATGCAATTCAGTGTCCTGAAAGGCAGAAATCAGTTTGAATAAGTTCAAATCAAATCAAATCAAACATTTATTATTAATGTGCAATATATGTACAATGAAATTGAAGGCTAGTCCCTCATCTCATAGCGCTCTAAACCCACTGGAGACCATAGTCTTGCAGTCTCCTAGTGAGGATCAAATGTCTGGAGCACTTGTGGGTGATCATAAGTTTTTTTTTCTTTATCCATGGAAAATTATGAAGAGCTGGTCTGAGCTTTGCTACTTTTTTCATGGAATTGTAAGGCAACCTCTGTAGACTAGCATAGTACATCTACTCTATCCACAAATGCCTATGCCTGACACTTTGGTGATCTATTTTATTTATTGATTTAATATTTAAATTTTTACCTCAGTTCTACACATAAAATACAACTCAAGACAACTCATAGCTAATAATAGAATTTCAGATTGAAAATATCAGGACAATCTTAAGTTAAATTCACTATTCATTCAACTCATGATTGAAGCAGGAATATATTCTGTTTGCTCATGAATGCATTGTACTTAAAACCCCATATGTTTCAGAAAAAGCTATTTCTAAGGGTATTATTATTATAGGAGTTATTCTAACACATATAAAGACCTGCTGATTGAGAAAGAAAGGTTGCAAAATTGGCATTTTGGAATCAAGTTGTAGACATTTTTACAAAATGGATCTCATGGCAGGTCAGAGAAGATTGCATTAGTGGCATTAAAATAATACTTTAAATGAAACAGACTAAGTCTGAAAATCATTTATTTTTTTATTTTTTTGGCTTTCCTAACCTGCAGGGTTTTGTTTTTTTTAAGAAAGTCATCACAAAGTATGGCTTATTTTTCCAAGTAAATTATGGTTTGAAACTGCTCAGCAAGACTTTCATTGGTGCGTCATTACTTATTTCAGTTTCTTCTGAAATTTACTTAGCAGTACTGCTACTTTAATCAACCACCATTTAAGTTCCAATAATGACACTGAGGTTTTATCATGCCAGTATTAGATAAGATGTCTTAAATTTTCTAAAGTATTGTACTTCAAAACTATGTCACACATTTTAGGATATACAAACATTCATTACTAGGCACTAACGGCCCAAAAAGTTGTTCTCTACTTCCATCCTGCAGACCTAATTACAGTATTTTTCAGAGTATATGCCACACCAGAGTATAAGACGCAGCAAGGTTTTGAAGAGGAATTTTTTTTTAAAAAAAACAGTTTTTGCACTCTGTAAACCTCCCAAAAACAGCCCATTTTTTGCTAAAACAGGTCCACCCACCCCCAAAAGGCATGAATAGTCTTTAGGGAGCTTGCAGAGTGCTCCTCGGGGGGAGGAGAGCAAAAATGGCCTGTTTTTCATGAAAATGGGCCCGTTTTTCATTTTTTTAAAAAGGGCATGAATAGCCTTAAAAAAGCTTATAGAGTGGTCCTGGGGGATGGGAGGGGAAATTGAAGAAAAAATGGGCTGTTTTTAGCTAATTTCTGCTCTTCCCTGCCTCCAGGAGCTCTCTGAAAGCTTTCTAGATGCTCTGCATGGCCATTTTGGTGAAGGGTGTGGGTTTTGGGAGGCAAAAAAAAATGCTGCATTCAGTGTATAAGACACACCCAGATTTTCAGCCTCTTTTTTTGAGGGAAAAAAGGTGCGTCTTATACTCCAAAAATACGATAAGTTAGTTTCTTGCCCTTCAGACTTGGCCGAAGTGACATCAATAGAATTGATATTTTCATTAGTCATTTTTCCTCCATAAAAAGCTAATTCTGTTTTTTTCAAAATTACCCTATAGGATATTTATTTCCCTGATTTGTTACTGTTTATATTATTGGTGGCAAAAGCTATCTAACAGGGGTGAATGTGGTGTTCTACTACATTAAGCAAAATATTAAACCCAAGAATGACATAAAACAATCTGTTCCCTCTAGGGAGAATGCAGAGTGGACAAACTGAGGCGAGCCAGGTTTTAAAAGACTAACCGCTTTAATGCTAACAGGTTGCCAATGCGGCAGTTCACAACACGCACGTCTCAGCTAATGGCAACAGCTTAGAACCTGTTTGACAGCTATTTATATATACTGGCTGTCAAAAAGGTAACCAATCAGGATTGAGCATAGCACCCCTAGGCAATCAGACTGGAGGGAGAATTATTGGACATAGCACAATCCACTCAAAATTCACTTTTTTTATTTGCTCAAGCACAATAGACAGAATTGTTTGATTACGCATATACTAGCATAACCTATGAGATATTATGGGAGGTTTTAGAGAGTTCTAGCTTAAATCTCTTTCTCTTCCCAAGATACGTCTCCATCTTCACTTCAGAGGTGGTATTCAGCTGGTTCTCTCCTGTTCAGGCGAACTGGTAAGGGTGGCCCACCCGCCCCAATGTAATACGCAAGCACAGCACATACGCAGATGCGGTGCGTGCATCTGCGCATGTGCGAACTGTCTCTTACTCATCTCCTCCTTGGAATGTGCATCCTCCTTCCTAGAATTTGCTACATTACTGTTACCCCAGCTGCCCATTTTAGAAAGTTCCATTAGAATGATGGCTGAAGTGCAATGTTGAAAATGTAACTTTGAAAAACCAAAAATTAACCTCTCCGTCTCCCTCCCGCCCTCCCTCTCTCTCACTCTCTCTCTCTCCCCCCCTCTCCCTCTGTCTCTGTCTCTCTCTCCCTCTGGAAGAGGAGGGGGAGGAGGAGGAGAAATACCTTTTTGCCAACTTTGTATTGAGAAAAGGTTCTCATGATATGTGATAATCTATTTCTTTTAATTAAAAAATTATCTAAAATAAATCTGAGTGTTTCTGTTTTCTAAGTAGGAGTACATCAGCATTTCCCAGCCATGGTTAGAATCTCAGATGATCTTTTTCTCTGCCTAGCCTCCTTAATAACCAGTGCAGTGATACAGTGCAGAGATTGCTATCCTGCCCAGCACACCATCAATGATATCCTGCATTGCATATTAAATATTGGTAACATTGTAGCATCAAGTAAGGTCCTAGTAAATTTGGCACCTCCTTCTAATCTTAACTGTATCCCTTGGATCATTTCTTTCCCTCTAAAGAGCAGAAGGTTGCTGCATTTCTGCTATTTACTGAGAAGAAAACTTAGGAGTTTCTTTGGTAAATACTAAAAGATCATGGCTGGGTTAAAAACTCAATATATAATATTCCAGTTCTCTCATCTTTTGCCTTTCCCCATCCTCTGGCAAGTAATTTACTGCTTGCCATAAATAACATTTACTAAAAGAGAGGGAGAGATAAAGCCAAATGTTCCTGTGTGTTGTTCTCTTATTTATTTATTTATTCACAGCACAACCTCTGTTCTCCAAATGGTTCAAGGATACGATCAACTGAAGTACATCAGGGCACTCTAACTGCCCTTTTTGTCGAGCTGATTTATGGAGCAGCTTCCCCCTTTTTCTTCCATAAAGTAATATGAAAGGAAATACAGAGTAGAGCCATAAAATAATTGATTCACTGGCATATACTATCAAATACGCCTTCAGTTCAGAGAGGCATAGGAGCACGATAGATGATTGTCATTTCTAACAGTGACAAATGCCAATATGCAGCTTAGAAAATGAAACTGCTGCTAAACTTATTTGCACAGCAGATAGGAAATATGAGAATGCCAACAAGGAGTTCCTACTTTGAAATGCATCAATTCATTGTATCTCTTCCTGGATCCTATTGTCCTTGGTTCTAATATATTCAGGTAAGGTTAGGTGCCAAGATTTTTAGGCCATGGTTTAAATGGATGAGTGCATGGTCATTGTTTGTTAAAAGAATCTGAGTCAATTGTATTTTGCATTCTCTGATGATATCCCAGAATTAAATAGGTTTTCTTCTTTGTATTGTTGGCAATGATTGATTGGAGGATGGACAGGTTTTAAAAAAACACCCTTCAAAAACTTACAGCCAAAGCTCCTATTTCTCCAAGTTTGCTGCAATCTTATATCTTAAAAGTGGTGTGGAGATAGATATTAAATGCATTATCATGCTAAATTAATTTAATAATTGTAATTAAGTTTAGATTAAACACTGAAGATGAAAAATGAAATTGAAAAGTAGAGACAGCATCAAAGCCATCAATACCTGGGTCATTTCTTTGATATAATACACTGCTAGAATTATTAACTTGACACAAGTTGATCTGGACAGTTTAGACCGGAAAACAAGAAATAAAATGAGTATTCGCTATGCAATACATCCTTGTAGTGGTACTGATAGATTATATCTGCCTCACAGAAATGGAGACACAGGTTTATTTCAAGTGAAACAAACTTCTAAAGAAGCAAATTAAAGTGTTTGTTGAAACAAGTGTTTTAATAAACAAATTAAAAATTAGAACTTACTGATATGCAGGAAGCAAAACATAAATATCAAAAAGATATAATAAAATCAAGAACAAAATTATATCAAAAAAGCATAAATGGTCAAAAGATTGAGGGTAAATGGATCAAGATAAAAACTGGCAATATTACAATTGGAATATTAAAAATTGAAACTGAATATTTGATTTTGACTGTTTAAGCCATAAGCTATTTGAACTAATGCAGGTAAGGCCAGATCTTTAAAAAAATCATCAAAGATTCATAATGCAGATTGTGAAAAGAAGCAGAAGAAACAGTAGATCATATACTCATCTTATGCAAGAAGATTACACACAGTGATCCTAAACAACAATATAGTCATTTAAATGATTCACATCTGTATACATTATGTAATGAATAAATTGACAGTAATTAAACATTGTTGGGAATATAGGGTTGAAAAAGTAGTCAAGAATGAGAAAGTTAAAATACTGTGGGATTCCCAAATGCAAACTGATAAAGTCTTGGCTCATAACACACCAATCTTAATTTTGCTTGAAAAGAAGAAAGTGCAAATAATTGATCGGTAAATACCAAGAAATATAGAAAAGAAGTCAAAGTATTGGAGAAAAATTCAAAGCATAAGGATGTGAAAATTGAAATTGAACAATAATAGAATGAACCAACGTTAGTTGTTTCAATGGTTGTTAGCACAACAAATGAACAAAGATTAACATCAAGATTAACACTGGACCAATAATCAAAAAGCAAACAATAACCCAATCAAGAAACTGCCAAACCAATAAACAATAAACAGCCCAACCAAAGAACCATAAAGACCAACCCTTAGAGGGCAAGCCAGTAGAATAGAAATTGAGAGCAAACCTAGTCCTGGCTGAAACTGATGATGTTACCTAGTTTGGTAAGAAAACATCTGCAAGAAAACCACCTAAGGTCTCACAGTTTAACCCTGAGTTACAAATATGATCTTTTATTGGAAATTACATAATTTCCAACCTTGGTTGAGATATCTTCCTCATAAGGAATAGATAGTTCTCATGTAAATCTCTTGCATATTCTACTTTCATATTTCCTATTCGCTGATTTTGCCTCCCTTTTGTCTCATATTTGTTAATTAACTTTTTAAAAATCTTTGCTTAAGTTTAATAAATAGGCATCAAGCTACTGAAGATTGTTTTGCTAGCTGAACTGAACTGAACTGAACTGAAGGGTGTATGTATTTATTCTGATCTGATCTGAATAGAGGGGTTGACAGTGAATATACTGTGTGCAAGCAAAAATGGAAATTATCCACAGTAGTTTTCCATCAAAGACAAGAGAGGGCATCTTATTTTAATAATCATTTTGGAATTATTTTGCAGAACAACAACAACATGTGCTATATTAAATGAGAGAAAGGTGTGTTATACTCTAAATGCAAAAAGTAGCCTGCTGCTACTTTTAAACATCAGCAATGATTCCAAATATTATCCAAAGGAATATTTAATAAACTGTTTTGATTAAAACAATATTTGCTGCATTGGAGTTTGAAACTAACAAGAAATAAAGATCAGTTTAACCTCTAAATCATCAGCCAATTGCTGCATGCATATGCAATTCTTTCTAAAAAAAAATGAAGAATACCATTCATGCATGCCAGTCTTGTACCTACTATGATATATCCAAAAGCTTTTGCATGTTAAAATGCTTCACAGAATATGGGGAAATTCAACCATGATGCCTGTTTTATTGTTAAATAAATGGTAGCTGATGTGGTGGAGCATGATCTGCCAATGTGAGTTATGTTTTTACCTTTAACTTATATTACCACAACCTTCAATAACTCCAACTATTTATACTTCAGAACATGTGAAGGGTCACTGCATTTGCATTTTCAAGACATTAATTATATTCTTTGCTTCATGAGCACCCAGATTATATTTGCCTGGATCCCAAAAGAAAAAAATAATCTATATATCAGAAAGATTAGAAATGTAAAAGAATTTTCCAATAAACTGCACACAGACAAAGTTTAAGCATTTCACTCATATTGGAAAGTTAGGATTTGTTTCTTTTTATTCCACATTTTTATAAATAATTCAAGGCAGTGAACAAACCTAATGCACCTTTCTTGTCCTATCATACCCCCAATAACACAATTGTGAGTGGGTTGGACTGAGAGAGAGAGACTGACTGGACCCAAGTGTTTGATTTGACTTAGCTTTAAAATGCCATTCTTTTGAAGAGGAAATATAACTTTTTACAAAGAAGCTTCTTTTTTGACAGAATTTCCTAGCGTGACCATGTGATGCCCCAATTTTGCAACAGAAATGATAGCTAAGCCTTCTTGGCCTTCACTGGAAACTTGGTACATTTATTTCCTAAGAAGGATTGTTGTATTTATTTGGGTTATCTCTAGGGATTTTTTTTTCTTTTTAGAACTTCATAAGAATCTTGGTGCTCCCTGAAGATTGCAGCTCCTTACCTCTTGTGCATGACCTTGTTTCAAATACCTGTGCATATTTCAGAATTGCTCTATGCAGCACTGCTTAGCACTATTTCAAATCAAAGGTCAAATGCTCTGATACATATGCAGCCAATTACGAGGTAGCAATGCCTGACTCAAATGAAATAGTGATATTAATAAGGTAGTAAAGCATGCAGAAATTCAAATGTCTTTATATTTCATATTTATCGGCTCATTTGGATTACAAGCCGTACAACAGAACACATCTGGTCACTATTACACAATGTGTTAGGATTTTTAAACTATTGGTGTATAAAGCAAGAGTCTCTAACATACACAGTTTCATTTTCTTTTTTATACACCAATATTTATACATGAAATATAATCTGGGAAGATTGTTAATAGACATACGGATTAAAGATAGGAATCCAAGCTCTCAATACCCACATTTCAAATAATATGATTCTCTTTTAACTATCTAACTAATATCTTTTTAATGTCAGTTTATTTGGGATTGCAATTTGTTTATATTATTTAGTTTATATTTGAAAATTTTCTGTGTGAGACTCATAAGACAGATAACAGATAACGTATTAACAGAGTTCGAAGGGACTTTGTAGGTCAATTAGGTGATTAAGCTCCCACAACTTCTGAAGACAAGCTGTTCCATTGTTTGATTATTTTCACTGTCAGAAAAGTTCTTCATATTTCTAGGTTGAATCTGTCCTTCGTCAGTTTCCATCCATTAGTCCTTGTCTGGCCTTCTAGTGCCTTAGAAAATAACTTGGCCTCTTCCTCTCTGTGACAGCCCCTCAAAATTTGGAACACTGCTCTCATGTCTCCCCTGGTCCTTCTCTTCACTAGATTAGCCATGCCCAGTTCCTGTAACTGTTCTTCATATGTTTTAGTCTCCAGTTCCCTAATCATCCTGGTTGCTCTTCTCTGCACTTTTTCTAGAGTCACATCTTTTTAATAGTGTGGTGACCAAAACAGGATGTAATATTCTAGATGTGTCTTACTAAGGCTTTATAGAGCGGTATTGGTATCTCACTTGATATTGATTTTATCCCTCTCTTAATGCAATTTAGGATTGCATTTGCTTTTTTGGCTGCACACTGCTGGCTCATATTTAACTGGTTGTGCAGTAAGACTTCAAGATCCCTCCCACAGTTACTGCTATTAATTCTGCTTTCACCCAGTCTATATGTGTACTTTGGGTTTTTCTTGCCTAAGTGTAAGACTTTACTTTTCTCTACAGTGAATTTCAGGAGATTCAGGATAGTGAATTTTAGGACAATTACAGGACTTTTAGAAATGATGTGGCTATTTTATTGGATACAAATGCATGAAAATCATTTACATTAATTTAGAAAATCATTATTTACCATTTTCTGTTACTTGTATCTCATTAATATACATCACCATTAATATGATTTATATTTTAAGTGATATAAATAATTGTAACTAAACATTTAAAAATTCATTATTTAGAATTTAATTGTTAAGTATTTAGTTACAATTATTTAACTATAAACATACTTGACATTGCAATGTTCTATATTTTGATTTTTCTGTATTTAATTTTCAGCCACTGATTGGCAAAAACAAGAACCCAAGTTGCTTACATTTAATTCAAATTAAACTTTAAACAAAAGGGGATATATGTTCAAAGCTAATGAATAAAAATCCTGTTTGCCAATTAGTTCAATCCAATTAAAATTTAAGCTGACAATTATTCAAACCTGAAATGAAAAAGAAAGGGGACAATCTCACACTCAGTGTGAACCTATTATATATATTGGCAGATATATTTATTGAAGAAATGAATTACTGTAAAATATGAAAGTGACTTGAGACTCACAGTTAACTGCAACGCTATTATGGTGGTACAGCAGTGGGAATAGTTGCCAAGGAAAGAAAATACATTAACAAATGTGGATTATATAGAATCATAGGACTAGAAGAGACCATGGATATCTTCTAGTCCAACCAGAGATGGGTTTATGCTGGTTCACCCGTATTGGGCGAACCAGTAGTGGCGGTGGCAGGAGGCTCCGTCCACCTGCCCAGATGCTTGCACAGAAGCATTGTGTGAGTGTGCGAGCATGTGAATGTGCACAAGCAAACTGGTAGTAAAATAAATTGAAGACCTACCCCCTTCTCCAAGCAGGATTTCTCATACCATTTTAGACATTTTGGCTCAATTCTTTCTTGAAAATCTCCAGAGATGGAGCACCCACAACTTCAGGAGGCAAAATGTTCCATTGCTCAGTATTTCTTACTGTCAGAAAATTCTTCCTCATTTCTAAGTTTGGTCGCCCTCTAACAAACTTCCATTTATTGCTTTTATTTCTACTATCAGTTCCATGGAAAATAAATTCCCTCTTCCCCAGAGCTGTCATTCAAGTATTGGAAGACTGCTATTATGTCTTTGTTAAGATAAACATATATTCATTTATTTGTTTGTTTGTTTGTTCTGTCAAGTGTGTATAAGATAATAGATATAAGTACATACAAGATTATAAGTACATGAAATTGATATGAATAAATGGGGTTGTTTGTAAAGGGACGGTAGGCACGTTGGTGCGCTTATGCATGCCCCTTACAGATCTCTTAGGAATGGGGTGATGTCAACAGTAGACAGTCTAAGGTTAAAGTTGTGGAGGTTTCTGGAAGAATAGTTCCTTTAGTTGTAGAATTCAGCATTCAGCATTTATTATCTTGCTCTTCTGTGCGCTCTTTCTAGCACCACAGCATCTGTTTTGAACTGGAAATAAGATTCCATGCACGGCATTTCCATGACCTTGATGCTATTCTTCTGCTGATGCAACCTAGGGTTGCATTGGTTTTCTTGGCAGCTGAAGCACACGGGTGGCTGATACTTAAGTGATGGTTTACCAAATAACTTGATACTTCTCACAATTACTACTGTTGAATCAATTATTTTCTATCCTATATGAATTCATCTGGTTTTTGCTGCCTAAGTGCACAACTTTCTCACCATTGAACTGCATTTTGTTAGATGTAGCCCAATTTTATGTTTATTTATTTATTGAATTTGTTTGTCATCTGTCTCACTCTGGACAACTTACAATGTTGAATGCTTAAATCTGAGTAGACTGATAGAGTCTATCAGTGGTGGGATTCATTTTTTTTTACTACCAGTTCTATGGGTGTGGCATAGTGGGTGTGGCAAGGGAAGGATACTGTAAAATTTCCATCACTCCCCACTCCAGGGGAAGGTTACAGCAAAATCTCCATTTCCACTCAATCACCTGGGACTCAGAAGGCAGAGGATAGATGAGGGTGGGGCCAATCAGAAGTTGTATTTACCGGTTCTCCTAACTACTCAAGATTTCTCTTACTGGTTCTCCAGAACTGGTCAGAGATTCCTAAATACTACCTCTGTGATAGACTCTAATAGACTCAAATCTTGAGTCTATCTTTCAAAATGTTAGCAGTTCTTCCCAGCAAGGTATCATCTTTAAATTTGATGAGTGCTCCTTCATTCTCCTCATTTAAGTCATCTGTGAACATGTTGAAGAGCACTAGGTTCTAAGAACCATGGGGTACCCACTGTATGCTCTTCTCTATGTAGCTGTGGTTCATTGAAGACCACATGCTAGGAGCAGTTTGTCAGTCAAGTGCAGATCCATCTGGCAGAGATATTATCTAACCCACATTGTTCTATCTTACCAAGTTGTCTGTGTCTACTTTATCAAATGTCTTTCTAAAGTCTAAGTGTACTATATCCATAGAATTTCCTTGGCCCACTTATTTAATGATTTTATTAACAAAGGTAATAAGATTTGTTTGATATGACTTGTCCTTAAAAAACCTATGCCGGCTTTTATTAATCATTTTGTTAATTTTTAGATGCTAACAAATTTGCTGATTAATTATCTTTTCCAGGATTTCCCCAGATATTCATGTCAAGTGATTAGTCTGTTAGTCAGTTAAGTTGTTTCAAAGCAATTCCTAGATGGAAATTATATTTCCATAATTTTCATGCATTCTTTCTGCTCTATAGTCAAAGTTTACCTGCAGCATGCAAAGGGTCATGTAATTGGTTTATGGCTTTTGGGTAAAAAAAATGCTAGTTTATAAACTATAGTTTGACTGGGATGCTAGGAATTTTAGATTGTAAATGATGGATTGATTGTAAATAAGACCCGGTCTTTTTCTGTGTGTCTCCAAAAGAGGCAGGTCTTATTTTTGGGGATGTCTTTTCTGCTGTTTCACCTTGTAGTGGCAGTGGCACTGATGGCCTCATCCAGGAGGAGTCCATTTGATCACTGTCAGACCACTTGGCTGCTTGCTGCCACTCACACACAGCAAACACACACATCCCTGCCACCTTCATTTTTCCATCAGTGGCCTTCAGGAAAGGCCTCTACAACCAAGAATCAAACTGTGGATTTATGCACGCAGAGACCCTGCCTCCATTTCACCATCAGAGGCTGGGGGATGACCCACACATCAATCCAGAGCTAGTTTGTCAGCTTTAGAGACCTTTCCTGAAGGCCTCTGATGGCAAAATGGAAGCCAGGGGGCATTGCAACAAAGCGGCAGCAAGCAGCCACAAAAGAAGTGGGCCAGCACGGCAAGGCAGATATTGGAGCATGAAAACCTGGCTGCAACCGTGCTAAGGTAAGCAAGTATGGGGCATGTGGGGCAGTTCCACCCTCCCATCCCCAACCCAGCTTGATTTTTACCCATGCACCTCACCTCACCTCCTGCAACGAGGTGCAACAGAATGGATGGTTTGTTAACTAGGGCTTATTTTGGGGGACAGGGCTTATATTGGGCACATGTGTAAAAATCAGACTATGGCTTATTTTTTGTAGGTCTTTTTTTCAGGGAAACATGGTATGTGAACCAAACCTATAGTGGCTCATTCAATAAATGCTTCAGCATTCAGTGTTATGTATAAATCTAGTTCTAGTAACTAAATTCAGTCAGTATGATAGGCATGAGTGTTTTATTTGTGTCTTAGTGGTTTATATTGTCACAAAAATCATATTCCTTATTTTTCCTGGATTGTTTCCAAGCCAGGAATTTTAATGAAACCCTAGCTGATCACTGGAGTTCAAAGGATATTTATTCAATCCAAATTATAATACAGGTAAAAAAAACACCCCTCTTCCTCATCTCTCTTTTTATAATTTCTTTTTCTTTAGACATAAATGAGTTAATTTATTACAAATTTTTCCTTATCTTAGAATGAAAACAGATGCTTCCTTATTTATAGTTAAAGAAATGTCGCTTTATCTAGAGAGAAAACACATATGTTTTTATTTGTATTAAATAGAGGTCTTCTTTATGTGGATATGCATAAGATAGATATCTTTATGTGAGTTTCGCTACAATATTTCCAATGTAGAAACCAACTGTTATAAAATGGTATTACTCCTGCATATTTACTGCTGTCTACACAATTAATCCTTTAATTTAAACTTCCTAAAGAACTGAGGCTTCTTGGATGAAAATGAATCATTTTCAAGGGAAAAACCCCAAAAATGTCCAGTTGCGTTTTGAAAAGCAAATTTAGGACAACCATGACATGAATGATTGATAATCACCAAAGAGATATCATAAAAGTATTCCAACACGATGAACCTATATTATTATTATTATTATTATTATTGTTGTTGTTGTTGTTGTTGTACAATTGTATCACAGCGGCCAGTTGTTTCGCCGGATTTGGCATTGGTTACTAGTCGGGCCCCACCCAGGGGCCTAGGACGTCGTAACGTATTTTCGTAATATGCGTGCAGATCCAAGCAGTGCGGCTTTTTGCATTTGACTGATGGTGATTTTGTCAATTTTTAACTGTTTTAAATGTAATTCCAGTGCTTTTGGAATAGCACCTAGTGTGCCAATTACCACTGGAATTACCACTGCTGGTTTGTGCCATAGTCATTGAATTTCGATTTTTAAGTCCTGGTATTTTGCGATTTTTTCATGTTCCTTCTCGGCCACCCTGCTATCACCTGGTATTGCGATGTCTATGATTGTGACCTTATTTTTCTCAACCAGTGTGATGTCTGGTGTATTATGCGCCAGTATTTTGTCTGTTTTTATACGGAAATCCCACAAGCTCTTGACCATCTGATTTTTGGTGACTTTTTCAGGCTGATGTTCCCACCAGTTTGTTGCTGTTTTAATATTATAATTTTTGCACAAATTCCAATGGATCATTTGTGCTACTGAATTTATAATCAGTCTGTGCGATTTTTTTACAGCAGCTGAGTATGTGATCAACAGTTTCATCAGCTTCTTTGCAAAGTCTGCATTTGCCATCATCAGAGGATTTTTCGATTTTGCCCTTAATGGCATTTGTGCGGATAGCTTGTTCTTGCGCAGCCAGGATTAGTGACTCTGTTTCTTTCTTTAATGTACCTGTTGTTAACCATAACCAAGTTTCTTCCCTGTCCACTTTATCTTTTTTTTTTTCCAGAAATTGGCCATGCAGTCTTTGTTCTGCCAACTCTCCATTCTTGATTTTATCACATCTTTTCTTTATTCTTGTTTTGTCTGTTATGCCTTCAGTAGATTTTTGTGCTTTTTCTTCGATTAATAGATGTTCTTGATTTTCTTTTAAATAATCAGCCAGTGCATGTTTTTCTTCTTCAACTGTTTGCTTCACTTGTAATAATCCTCTGCCACCTGATTTTTAGGGCAGGTACAGTCTATCAGTATCACCACGTGGATGTAAACTGTAGTGCATTGTCATTAGTTTCCTGGTTTTTCAGTCCAAAATGTCCAAATCAGCTTGTGTCCAGTTAACTATACCACCTGTGTATCTTATAACTGGTATTGCCCAGGTATTTATGGCCTTGATTGTATTTCCACCATTCAATTTAGATTTCAAAATTTTCCTAACTCTGTTGGTGTACTCTCGCCTGACAATAGTTTTTACTTCTCCATGCTTGATGTTATCCAACTGCAGAATGCCTAAGTATTTGTAGGCTTCATTTTCATTGCATTTAATTAGTTGGCCATTGGGCATTTCAATTCCCTCACATGCAGTGATTTTGTCTCTTTTTATGGATACAGTGCCGCATTTTTCCATGCCAAACTGTATTGAAATATCGGTGCTGAATACTTGGACTGTGTTTGTCAATGATTGGATTTCTATTTCTGACTTTCCATAGAGTTTCAAATCATCCATATATAGCAAATGTGAATTTTTTTTCAGCTTCTTTGGCTGTTTGGTAGCCTAATTTCATTTTTTTAAAGATTACTGATAGTGGGATCATTACGATGATGAAGAGAAGAGGTGAAAGTGAATCACCTTGGAAAATTCCTCGCTTGATATTAACCATTCCGTAGCTCTCATTCCCTACTGCCAACTCAGTTCTCCATTGTTTCATCGCCTTTTCAGTAAAGGATGTAATATTTTTGCTAATGCCAGTTGTTTCTAAGCATTTTATGATCCAACTATGTGGCAGTGAGTCAAATGCCTTTTTGTAATCAATCCAGACCATATTCAAGTTTGTTTTTCTGTTCTTACAATTTTCTAATATCATTTTATCAATTAGGAGCTGATCTTTTGTTCCCCTGCTCCTTCTTTTGTTGCCTTTTTGCTTAATGCCTAGTTCATTAGTGACTATTACAGCTGCACTGTACATTAATTGGTTCGTTTCCAAGATGGATCCCAATTCAATTGTTGAAAACACTGCATTAACCATTTTTATGACAGGGGCCAAAATTTTCTTAGGCACAGTTTTTAGTGATGGTAAACCTTGCCTTTCCGCATTAAGCAGAAAATGCTCCATGATCTTATCCTTCAATTCTTTTTGTTTTTGAGTTAGTTCATCAGTTGGTTCAGTGATAACTGGTTCTAGTGGTAGTATTGTTATTTCCTTCCCACCAGCTTCTTCTGGGAGTTCTACTACAATGTCTTTAGTTGTGTCTTGAGTATTTGTTATTTCCGCTTGTGATGTTGTTTTTTGGTTTTGCAATTTGCCTGAATTTCCTCAAGTTCAACTTCACTGTAGTTTTAATCAGGATCCTCAGGTCACAGACAATTCCCGTCCTAATGGTCATCGTTAACCAGAGACTACCTGTATGGCAACATTAATTCAGCCGAGCCCCCAACTGCATAGGAGCCTTTCAAAGCTAGGCCCCAACTCTTCTCCCTTTCCTTTCCTCTTTTATTTTTCCTCTTTATTATATATAGTAAATTACTTTTGATCTGCTAGTTGTTGTTCACTAACATTTGAATATGGATATTGTTGTTTCCATAATTCATACATTCGCTTTAAATAACCTCTTTTTTCTGGCTCTAAGTTGTAGTAACAGGCCATTATGGTATGGTTTTCATCTGCACTATATTTTTGTCATTTTGTTGGCTGGTCCACTTGTAGCCCACTTGTCAACAGATTCCAGGGACCTCAACATCTGCCGCAGCCCTTGTTAACCCGCGCAATGACCGATGCAGTATAGAATTTTTATTCGTTTCACCATATTGTAAGGTTGGCGGGGTTTTTATGGGGCCAGGTTGCCAACCTGACCCCAACCCTCCTCCTTTCTCATCCGGGCTTGGGACCGGCAATGGCAAAGTTGTTATTGTTATTGTTATTGTTATTGTTATGTTAATCTTTGGTGAGATTCATAGCCTTTGGGACTGGTTGGCAGCTCAACAGCTCGAGTCCTAACCAAGGATCTAGGAATTGTTAAGATAAGGTCGGAGGATATAAGTTGTTCCAAGTAGGGCAGTTTTTTGTAGAATCAGAATATTCAAGTCAGGTAAATTTAGAATTTTCAAATAGCGAGGTAGCCCTTTGGGTATTGCTCCAAGGGCACCAATTACAATTGGGACAACACATGATTTCTTTTTCCACAGACACTCAACCTCAATTTGCAAGTCCCTGTATTTTGTGATTTTTTTCTTGCTGTTTATCTTCAATTCGTGCATCACCAGGTATTTGCAATGTCAATGAACCATACTTTTTTTCTTTTCAACTATTGTTATTTCAGATGTGTTGTAGGCCAAGTGCCTGTCAGTCTGGATTTTGAAGTCCCAGAAGATCTTGACTTTCTCATTCTCTAAAACCTTCTCAATCCGATGGTCCCAGTGGTTTTTGCTATATTCAAATCCAAACTTTTGGCACAATTTCCAGTGAATAATTTTAGCAACTCGGTCATGGCATTATAGGTAGTCAGTTTGTGAAATTTTGCTGCACCCGCTGATCAAGTGGTCAACTGTCTTCTCTTTCTTATTACAGAGGTGACATTTGCTGTTGGTGGTAACATGTTGAATTTTTGCCTTCATGCAGTTTGTATTTATTTTTTTTCGTATTTATTTAGCATTTATAGGCCGCCCTTTTCCCTGAGGGGACTCAGGGCGGCTTACAATAGTAAGGGAAAGGGGGTGAAAGACAAATTACAGAGAAAAAAAAATGTGAGATAACTAAAAAGTACTAAAACACAACATTCACTCAGCATTCGGGAGGGGCAATAAAGTTTGTGGCTAAGGCTTGTTCTTGAGCTGCCAAAATAAAGCCTTCTGTTTCTTTTTTCAGTGCTCCTGATCTTAACCAGTTCCAAGTTAGATTTTGGTCAGCTTTGCCTTCAATACTTTTCAAGTATTTTTTTTTAGTGATTTTATTAGTATTTATAGGCCGCCCTTTTCCCTGAGGGGACTCAGGGCGGCTTACATAAAATAAGGAAGGGAGGGTACAAGACAATAAACGCAAAACAATACATAAAAGTAAAATAGTAAACAACATTCATTCATCATTCGGGTGGGGATAGATTATCTTTATTCCCAGGCCTGACGGGCTAGCCAGGTCTTAAGGGCTGTGCGGAAGGTCTGGACGGTGGTGAGGGTATGAATCTCCACGGGGAGATCGTTCCAAAGGGTCGGAGCTACTACTGAAAAGGCTCTCCTCCGTGTGGTTGCCAGTCGACACTGACTGGCAGATGGAACTCGGAGGAGGCCTAATCTATGCGATCTAATTGGTCGCAAGGAGGTAATTGGCAGGAGGCGGTCTCTCAAGTACGCAGATCCACTACCATGGAGGGCTTTATGAGTGACAAGTAGCACCTTGAAGCGCACCCGGAGATCAACAGGTAGCCAGCGCAGCTCGCGGAGGATAGGTGTTATGTGGGCGAACCGAGGTGCACCCACAATCGCTCGCGCGGCCGCGTTCTGGACTAGCTGAAGTCGCCGGATGCTCTTCAAGGGCAGCCCCATGTAGAGCACATTGAAGTATTCCAGCCTAGAGGTCACAAGGGCCCGAGTGACTGTTGTGAGGGCCTCCCGGTTCAGGTAGGGTCGCAACTGGCGTACCAGGCGAACCTGGGCAAATGCCCCCCTGGTCACAGCCGTCAGATGGTGGTCGAAAGTCAGCTGTGGGTCCAGGAGGACTCCCAAGTTGCGAACCCTCTCTGAGGGGTATAAAATTTGACCCCCCAGCCTGAGCGATGGAACACTGATCGAATTATTGGGAGGGAAACACAACAGCCACTCGGTCTTCTCCGGGTTGAGTACAAGCTTGTTAGCCCTCATCCAGTCCATAACGGCCTCAAGACCCCGGTTCATCACGTCCACCGCTTCATTGAGTTGGCACGGGGCGGACAGATACAACTGAGTATGGTCCGCGTATTGATGGTATCTTATCCCGTGCCTCCGAATGATCTCACCCAGCGGTTTCATGTAGATGTTAAATAGTAGGGGGGATAAGACCAAACCCTGCGGCACCCCATATGTTAGGGGCCTAGGGGTCGATCTCTGCCCCCCCCACTAACACCGACTGCGACCTGTCCGAGAGGTAGGAGGAGAACCACTGCAAAACAGTGCCTCCCACCCCCACCTCCCGCAGTCGTCGCAGAAGGATACCATGGTCAATGGTATCGAAAGCCGCCGAGAGGTCAAGGAGAACTAGGATGGAGGCATGGCCTCCGTCTCTGGCTCTCCAGAGATCATCGGTCAATGCGACCAAAGCAGTTTCTGTGCTGTAACCGGGTCTGAAGCCCGACTGGAAGGGGTCGAGATAACTTGCTTCCTCCAAGGACCGTTGAAGCTGGAAGGCCACCACCTTCTCGACAACCTTCCCCACAAAGGGGAGATTGGAGACTGGACGGTAATTGTTAAGGACAGCTGGATCCAAAGATGGCTTCTTCAGGAGGGGTCTCGCCACCGCCGCTTTAAGTGCGGCGGGGAAGTGCCCTTCCCGAAGAGAGGCGGTAACAACCGCCTGGATCCAGCCTCGTGTCACCTCACTGCTGTTGGCAACCAGCCATGAGGGACACGGGTCCAGTACACAGGTGGAGGCACTCACAGCTCTCATGGCCTTGTCCACATCCCAAGTATTGGCTATGCATAGCTTTGCATAGAATTATTATTATTATTATTAGATAGTAATATCTAATAATATAGTTAGAGCGAGCAAGCCACTCCACCACGACAAGCTAAAGCTCCTCGGAGTTGCTGTTGTTGTTGTTATACAGTGTAATCAAAGTAATAATAAAATGAAAAATTTAAATAAAATGTTAGAAAATGGAAAGTAAAAAATATACATGAATTGTGAATTAGGCCTGAGGTAAAAATGGAAGTTCTCTATAAAGGTTTTCCACTTTATAAGTTATGCTTTTTATGTGCTGTATTAATCTCTTCTAAAAAAAGAAGAATTCGGCATATGGCTTATTGATTGAGCCTGGAAATTGTACCTCTCTTTAACTTAATATAAGTGACCTGCAGATAAGAGCTGAAGTGCATTTAGGTGACCACTTGATAGTGGTCTTTTGATATAGTATAGTCATTTGATAGTGATCAGAAATTTCATAACCCTGTCTTTTACAAGGATATCCACTGAAGGCAATAGTTCTATTAAAGTGATTGTTAACTATGAAGCACATTAAATATGGATCATTTAAAACGTTATGACTGAGTAAAAATTGTGAATAAGAATTCTGTGATGACAATGCTACATCTGCTGAACATTTATTCAAATGGAACAGTTAATTCCATAACTTATTTTATGCCAGCCATTTGGCAGCCCACTCCCATCCTAAATCCCCTCTGAGGTGGGGAAAATTCAATATCAAATCACATACAATTTGGAATGAATTGGTAAATCACCATAGCATTACTGTACAGAGCCAGAATATTACAATTCAAACTTACTTTCTTATGGCAAACTCCCAGAAAGCAACAGATGCTCAGGGTGAAATTCTAAGCCATACATATATATATGAGATGTCTGTTTCCATGAGTTTCCCAAGCTTGTCATTTCCTGCTATAAAAGTTCTATTTTTACAAGCTGAATAATAAGATAAAGAACCCATTGAATCTAGATTTCTAGCAGAATGCAACCTTTATTATTTTATCTTATAAGCAACCAGCTGGGTTCTCCTCTCCCTATTGCTTTCTTTTAATGAAGAGATCTGAAAGGAATAGATGCAGCAAAAGAGTAACCTAAAATTAGTCGTAATTCATTCATCAGCTCTTATGGTGGGTTCTTATTCTTTCAGAATCAAAATCAGTGATCTTTTTATTACACATTTGTGAGTACATTTGTGAACTAAATTCACCAAACACTGGAAGAAAGGCATTTTTCACCCATTTCTTTATTTTAGTTCTCAACAGCTAATATTAGACCAGACTGTGATTAATTCTTTTTTTTTTCAGATACGTTTTCAGGTGAAAGATTCATTAATCCCAGTTAAATTACTCTGAGTGACTAGATTTATAATCATCCTTTTCTCAGACCTATTTCTAAGATACATCCAGAACCAAGTGTAGATCTCAAATGAAGTATGAACCACAGATTGCAAACAGAAGTAGCTATTCAATAGATGAATGATTGACCTTGCCATTGATGAATAATTGCAGTGTAGATCTCAAATGATTAGTATTAGAGATGTTTTGGGTAAAAAAGCTTTCTAAGGTAAATGTCAGAAATAATCAAATTGTTAGACGCACGGGTGAAATCTACTTACCTTTGCTACTTATTCACAATAGTGAGCACACACACCACCTCCATGTATGTGCAGGACTTTCCACAGATGCGCAGAGTGTCAACAACAGTCATGATAATGTCTGGGTGGGTAGGTGGAGCCTGCTACCAAGTGTGCCTGAAAGGTAAGTAGAACAGTGGGGGGGGGGGGGGATTTGCTGTTCCATGCAATTTAGATTAGTTAGAAAGCAGGAAATCCTAGCTAATATAAATTGTGCGTCACAGCTGATTGTCGGAAATACCGGTTCACTCGAACCAGTAGCTTTTTTTACTACAGGTTCAGGCAAACCAGTTTGAACTTGTAGCACTTCACCCCTGGCTAGTTATTTTTTTGATCATCCTTGCAGATGCCCTTCTCCACTTGCTCACATACATGCACACACACAATTTTCCAATTTCTCCTTGCTGCTTTCCCCCCTTTACACTAACACCACTTTCACAAGGCAGAGGAAATGGCATCTTTTATTTATTACCTTGCTTTACTTTTATATTGGAAGGGGGAGGGGAAATCACCCTTAAATCTTTTCTTGGACTTTATTTGAAGACCTGCAAAACAAAGAAGCAACAGAGCACAGAAGAGATATAATAGCAGTCTAGTAGAGACAAAATGTTCACGCAAACATTCTAATCATCTTCTATACAAAAAAAAATGTAAAATATCACACTCAGTTCATAAGGCATTCTATAGTTCTCTTGCTTAAAAACAGAATCCATCCAAATGAGTAAAGGGGAAAGAGAAGCAGGAGAATGTATTTGCTCGACTATAATTTCTGCACAGGAACTCTAAGGAAGAGATAAGGAGAAAAAAGAAGGTAGGACTAGCTGCGGGTGTTGATTTTCTTATTATGTCTGTTGAAATTTGGATGTCCTTTTGGCTATACAACTTTGGACTTGCAGCCAACTATGCCAGGGGATTTTCAACATAAGATTAATTTTCAAAGTGGTGGTGCAGATTGATTACATTCAAACTGTAAAGCATATTTGTAAATGCATGTGGATGGAATAATATTGTTTTTCTTGTTTTTGCCGTGTAGGGTTTTGGCCAGTGCCACAATGGTGACATTTTCAATTACCATTGTATTTTAGAGCTGTCAGGATTAAAATGCGAGGGAGGAGGGAGAGAACTGATGGTACACAATATTGCTTTGAGATGCAGCAAATAAACATGGCTCTCTTGTTTTGCATTTACATGCCTACTAAGAGCCATTTCACTTGCCAGAATTCTGGGGAAGAAATGGTGAACTGAAGATGGCTCTAAATTTAGCAATGACTGCAGTGGATTGAAGAGTAAATCAGCTCTTTGTAATTTCTCTCTGGACGAGAAGAGAACTTCATGTTGCTCTAGAATGATAGCAGTCTCTTGTGGGTTTATTGGTCTGGCAAACAAAATAGTTCATTCAAAAAATTATTGCTGATTATTTTAAAATAAATCTGTGGCATGTTTCAACATCTCAGTAAAAAAAAGGATGTCAGGTGGTGTGAATGAAATAATTGCAGGTGAGCTGCAGTTTTCATCTATCATTAGATTTGTCATCAATATTGTACCATATTTAATTAAATAAAATATTAAACATACAAAATGGAAGATTTTTGGGTTGAAATAACTTTTTATATATAGTGAAGGTAGAACATCAGGTAGAACAAAATTGTGCATCAGCTGAAAAATATGTTGTGCTTAAGTATTCAGAAATATACAAGAGTAGATGCAATTAGGTAAAGGTAAAGATTCCCCTTGCACAGTGGGGGGTTCCTATTAGTTTGGACCCGTTCGGCCAACCCAGTAGTGGTGACCCAGGCCTGCCACGTCCCAAACCGGTTCTCTGGGTGGCGCCATAGGCACTGCCATCTTGTTTTTTGATTCTGCACATGTGCAAAACAATTTTAATCACACTATGCATGCATGCATAGCATGCATAAAGCACATGTGTGCAGTACGCACACAAGCAAACAAGAAGTAGTCCCTGCCAGAACCAACCCCTGCCCTCACACATATGTGCTAGTCATTTCTGACTCTGGACTGTGCTCATCTTCACTTAAAAGCTGAAGAGCCGGGCTATCTGAAGATGTCTCCATGATCATTTGATTGGCATGACTAAACACTGAAAGCGCACAGAATGTTGTTACTTTCCCCCCAAAGGTGGTCTCTATTTTTCTACTTGCATTTTACATGGTTTCGAACTGCTAGGTTGGCAGAAGCTGGGACAAGTAATGGGAGCTCACTCTATTATGAGGCACTGGGGATTCGAACCGCCAAACTGCCAACCTTTCGGATCGACAAGCTCAGTGACTTAGCTACTGAGCCATCGTGTCCCTCTTAACTGGGACATAGTTACATGGCTTGGGCACCTCCACATGGCAACTGCTGGAGACGATATGAACAGTGTCTCTGACCCTAAATACCTGGGCTAATATCCAAGCCACCTCATTGCAAGGTCAACCATATTGTAGAGGTCTTGTTGCTGGTTACTAACATGCATATATTATTCAGTCCTGGTCGCCCTAGACTTTCGGATACCAGCAATAGAGATGGAGACAATACAGATGTAATTAGGCCTAAAGAAGTTGTAGAACCTAAGTATCAATGACACTATTAAGAGTAATGAGAGAGGAAAAGGAATTCAAGCAAACTGATAAGTTTTTTTTAACTTCTTCCTTTCATATTGTAAGAAGAACTAAGGTGGATGCAGTCAACAGTCTATATAGCAAAAACATTACCAGAAAGATATAAGTGCACATGGACTTATATAGGACCAATGGTTGTCTAGTTTCAAGCATTCTCTCTCTTCATCATACTGAAGAGGTCAAGAATCAAATTTGAGGCTTCCACAAATTTCCTCATGCTGAGCTATTCTTCCTTCAAAGGCCCACTAGAATTTGCCTGCCTCTGACCAATTCTCACTGCATAATACAGTAGGTTCAACAAGCCAGCTTTGTTTTATAAACAACAGGAATAAAAAAAATATCTTTAGGCTAGTTAGTTATTGATTTGATTGCAATAAATCTCTTCTAACTGTGACTCAATTTAGCCCTATGAATATCAAGTTCTGGATGGGGAAGTTAGAACGAAGACCCCATCATTTTGATGAAACTTGCAAAGGAATAGTTGTACTGAAATATTCTAAGCATTTCTTACAAGAATTTCTGCAAGAGAACAAATGTTTGTTCTTTAAAATAATATATTTTAAAATAAGTTGACAAAATTGTTCTCCAGCTGTTTCTTTAAATCACAGATTCTGCTCCAAAGCTGTTTTATGTTTGTTTTCAAAGTCATTTAGTAAAATATTGGAGGGCCCTTTTCACAATATTTCTAGAAAAAAGGAAAAAGAGAGAAGAGAAAGAAAAATACCTTTTCCATTTGGGTTAGAAGAACTGAAATGAAATGAGGAATGGCTGCCACCAAGCAGAAAATTTGTTCACTTTATGTGTGCCAGTTAATTACGACACTTCAGAGGCGCTTCTGAAAGGATAAGGCAAACTGCATAAATTTAGCCGTAATCCAGGCAGGCAAAACTAATTTGCAGGGGCTGGTCTTATCTAGCTGCTGCAGCTTTCTCAGAAAATTAACCTTGGATAGTTGGGCCCAATTCAGAAAGTGTTTGATTTTCCCCCTCCCTGCTCAGCACAGGAGAATTTTAAATTCAATACAATACCTGACTTTTAAGAGACATCATGGGGGGGGCTGTAGGCAATTCTGAATTATTACATATACGTGCGTGCGTGCACACACACAAACACACACACAGTATGTATACTTCTTTCCAGTTATCCTGCTTTCTTACATGTGTATCACTGGATTTATTGCCATATGCATAAGGGGATGGAGAAGAAACAGTCTTCTGATGACCAGAAGATGCAGCCCATTTTAATGTACTTAGAAATATTCATCAAAGTACATTGCAGAATAAGTCATGCATACTGACTTGTTCATTCCTGCAGAAATGAAGAAATCCCCATAAAAATAGAAGTTTAATGAAGTGTTGGAATGGAGTCTTGCCTGTCATTCCAATTACTGCTGATTTAGAATCTTCCTCAGTGTATCACAATTAATTGGCCTTACTCAGCACAATTAAAAGTTTACCTTTGGTTTGCCAATGTGGGCCAGTTTGTTGGTGAAACATTTAATTAAAAACCTTGCCAAATCCCCCTGAAAAGCTCCAGGAATAGTGATAAACATCATGAACACTCCTAGCTCCTGAGAATTTTTCAAGACTTATAAGAAATTACAGGAAATTTATTTTTATCAATGAGGATGAATCAGCTCACTGTTACATTGGCATATTATGCAGGTAAATATAAGTAGCTCTCATGTGGAACTGTAAGTCCAAGTTTAATTTACAAGAGTTATTCCCTCTTATAAAGTTTGCCTGTGTCTGGGAAACATGGGAGATTCTGCTCCAGAATTAATACCATCTGTATTCTCTCCCTCCCTAACAACAAATAAATATTTTAACCTAAGTAATTTGCCTAAACACAATGATTGCTAGTATGTTAATTATATCAGTTGTTGGAAGGTTTCGGAAAAGTACATAAAACAAGGAAGGATAAGAACTGAATGTCTGAAAAGAAGAAAGCATGGAAGAGATGAAGTCTAAACTTTCTTCTGTCTGATGCCATAAGAAATTTTGGATTCCAGGTACCACATTAGAGTCTATAGGAGCTGATATTCAAAATACTTGGAAGGCATTACATTGGAAAAATCTGTAATAGACTAACCAATTGCAAATCAAAGATTGAGTGAAAATGTAAAATGCAATCATAGCCAGCTTGGTCCATGACAAAAATACAATAATGTCAGTATTTAAAAAAATCAATAGACTTCTTGTAGAAAAATTAGGCAGAGACGTAAATATGAAATATAGCCTGATATTTTCTTTAGAAGACAAAAAAAATTGAATCAATAACATTTACATTAAGACAAACTCTTACAAATGGCTGCCTTAATTAGGTTTTCACAAATCCTTGAGCCACAAGAAAGTCTACCAGCATAAACTATGCCATGATTGAACCCTGTTGTGCAATTCTAATAAGGATGAGAAAGAATGCACATTTATTATAGGGCAAATTAAGGAAAAGGACTGATGAGTTAATTTCCCTTTTTGCCTGCCAACTGAAAAACAAATGCTCTCCCTCCTATGGAGACAGACAGGTACTTAGAATGGCAACTTTAGTTACTTGTCAAGTTATTTGACACAAACATGGGAAGGAAAAGGAGGGAATTATTTGGATGCTGCTGCTTCTTGCTTCCAACAAGTAACCTCTTCTCCACACCCTTGATCTATTAAACTATTGTGCAATACAGTTCTAGTGTTATTATGAAAAAGCTAAATATGTGTGCTGACTGGTGACAAGATAAGAAGAAAAATGCAATGGGAGGTAATATTAAAAAGAAAGCTCCACCTTTGATTATTGCTACTAGAAGTATTGGTGCTATCAAGAAGTACCGAGAGGCTTACTGAAAGTAGCCTTGGGACAGCTCTGGGGAACATACATTTGGGATTTGCCCCCAACAACATAACCACAGCACTTAATACTACCATAATTAGAATATGGTAGGCAAAGTGTTGACCCAAAGAAGTAAAGTAACAAATGGTAGAACTATGCAAAACCCATTGTCAGCAGAAATGATAGAAAACAACAAATCCATTAGTGGCAGAGATATCAACAGAGAGATGGTTGAACCTGGATCTGTTTCCTAGTATAAATCAACCTTTTATGCAATACAGGATTAGTGCTATCTTTAAGGACCAGTCCAACTTCTTTCCCCCACCTTTAAAAAAAATGTGTCTAGAAGTTTTTCAGAAGAGTGCTAATCCTCTATTTATAAGGAGACTGCCTAAAACTTGAGAGGCACTTGGCTCAATAAGTGTCAATAAATTACTATGAAATTACTATGATGATATTTGTCTCTATAGAATCATAGAGAAGATAAGAGAAGACTGGTTCCTCTGGTATGGACATGTCCTGAGAGCAGCATCTGCCAGAATGGCCAAGACTTCCTACCAACTAGAAGTCAATGGCTGCAATCTCATGGGTGCCCAAAACAGAGATGGCAAGACACCATCAACAAAAATATGCAAGCTGCAGGCCTGCACCCTGGAGACACAGCTGATCAGTCACTCATTGATCCAAAAAGCAGACCCTTCATTTGCAGGAATATGCTAGTGGAAGAAGAAGAAGGAAAAGAGATTTGTCTCTATAGAAGTCAGCTACACAGTATATTCTTTTTAAGGAAAATGGCCATGGAAGGCAATTTTTAGATACTGAGAAAAATGCAGAGTATTTTTCTTATCTATTAAAAGATTTTCATTAGATTTGAATCTGAAGTGACTAATATAACATGGTCTTGATAGTATCACCAACCAGTTTATTTAATTTAATTGTCATATTTCTAAGGTGTTCAAGTTTTAGTAAAATCATAATAATAGATGATATAGATATAGATATAGATATAGATAGAGATAGAGATAGAGATAGAGATAGAGATAGAGATAGAGATAGAGATAGAGATAGAGATAGAGATAGAGATAGAGATAGAGAGATATAGATATAGATATAGACATAGACATAGACATAGATATAGATATAGATATAGATATAGATATACTACAAAGTAAAACATAGTTAATTTGTGGGAGAAAACTACAAAGGCATCACTTACTTCTAGTTCAACCATCACTAAAAGGAATCCACCCAAATAACTATTCTAAACAACCTAGCTGCAAGTCTTAAGAAACAGCATTTTTGAAAATCTGCTGAACACAGCCAATATGAAGTATGCCAGATATTATCCACAGCAAAACCTGGGAGTAGAGAAGAGAGAATATACTACTTTAACCTAAAGTTGTTAAATGTAGCTGAAACTGTCTCAATTCTGGGCTTAGATTTGAACAAAGCAACATATGATGTGTGGGGAGTGTGTGGGTATGGGTGTTCATTCAGACTATGCAGAGAGGCCTCACAGCGAACAACATATGGCAGGATAGAAGATGCAGGTGAGAAGATACCAAATAGCACAATCAAGTTGCCGGCATTATGTACGGGAACATCTCTATAGTGTATGGACTAGACTCTTTTAAATCCAGGTGGGAGATTCCACAAAAGACTGAGGAAAAAAAGAGGGTTAAGATCATGTGGAATTTCCAGATCCAGACAGACAGGCGGTACTGGCCAATCAATCAGATATCTTGGTAGTGGACAAAGACCAGAAAACAGCATTGGTGGTCAATGTAGCAGTGCAGAGAAAATATCAAGATGAAGGAATATGAGAAATTGAAGAAGTATCAGGGCCTGCAGGAAGACCTGGAGAGAATGGGAAAAGTAAAGGCCAAAGTGGTGCCCATTAAGTAGAAGCACCCTGAACTCCTAAGCTAGGAGAGTAGTTCCAACAAATCCCCCCAAAAAAGAAAAACAGAGATCTCTGTCCAGAAGAATGCAGTACTAGAGGTCCTGAGATTAAGGTACACACATACCATCCATGCAGATGAGAATAGAATATTTTAATATACATCATGGATAAATATATGCCTGGGTACATATATAGCAAGAGTGGGTTCTTGCCAGTTCTAACCTCTTCTATAGAAGAGGATCCACAAATCTACCATGCCATTTAGAACCGGTTTCAGCTCCCTCCCCCCGCCCATCCGCACCACGCTTGCCCCGCCCGCCACTCACTGATTGGCTGGCTCACCAATTGCCCCACCTGCCTCTAAGAGTCCTATCTAAACCTTAAAGTCTTAAAGCTGTCAAGTTTGAAAACCCCTGGGTTTTTTTTTTCTAAAGGGTTAGGGGTGCAAGCGTCTTGTAACTTGACAGCTTTAAGATTTGCGTGCTTCAAATCCCAGAGTTTCTGAGCCAATATTTTGGTTGCTAAGCAAGAGCATTGTTAAGTGAGTTTCACTACATTTTACAAGTTGCCCACGGCAACTCAGTCATATGGCTGGCAAGCCACTCCCACAAAGCAGGCCACACCTACAGAAGAGGTTCCAAAAAATTTTTAAACCTACCACTGATATATAGGTAGTCTTTGATTAACAAAACTAATTGGGAATGGAATTTTCATTGCTAGGTAATGCAATTATAAAGTATAATTCACATTCTGAATCACTTAGTATTGGCAATTCCTATTCATGTTGTTGAGTGAGAATCACCTGTTGTTCAGCAAGGACCTCCTTAGTATGTCCTGCCAGATTTCAACAAGCAAATGAATGAGGAATCAGCAGTAAGGTTTGAGCCCCAGTTAGCTTGCAGGTAGACTAGTGGAAAAGTAAGTAGTTGCCATGGCTCATTGGGAGAGCAATCAGGCCAGAGATGGCTGCTGCCAGAGGAATGTGTAGCTTGGGAAGAGTATGGTGCATGGCCAACAGCTGCCACACTAAGGGACAGGCCAGGATGGCTTCTCAGCATCAGGAGGAAGAGGAAGGCAGATGGAAGCAAAGGGTGTCCAGGCACCTGGGATGATGGAGTGCAGGCCAGCTAAAATGACACTATGGCTATATAATGATGAAATGTATGAAAATGGTGAATTATCTCGTGGTAACTGGCATTAGACAGTTACAGTTTGCCTTTTAAAAACCTAAAGGGTTAGTATCCAAATAAGAAATACAATTTTAACAGTTTTCTGAATTGGGTGTTAATCATGCTTAAGACTCAAACTCAGGAAACACTGTAGTTTGGTGTTAGTGTTGGCCATGAAATATATTCCTATCTGTCTATAAATAAGTATACAATTCATTTGTGACAGTAAAATGGATGGAACGGGAAAGATCATAGGATCTACCTCTGTTTCCTCAAGGAGCTGACCTAACTGATTTGTGAAACTGGTTTACACTTCTATGCCCACACCTCAACATAATTCTCTCCTCTAATCACACAGCCCTAGAAATAGGTAACAAAGGGGCTTTTACTAATGAGATGTCAAATATAAGTAGTTGCTTTTTAATTTTGCTGAAGGTAAAAGCCTGCGGTTTAGAAACCAGTGATCCATTGATAAATTCAATTTCCCAAATGTTTAATTAATTACTCTGTACAGCTTAGTGATATTTAATTTGGTATGCACATTTAAGATATACTATGCTATGCTTGTTCTTTTTTTTTTCAGATGAAGTTCTAAAGAGGCTACAAAAGGAATTAGTTCAAATATAGTTTTTCCTGTACTTTCAGGAAATATCTTTCTGTATTTCATTCCATCCAGCTCACTTCAGAAAGTAGGTCACATGACACAGCTGTTGCGGAAACCATATTGAAACCACATCGTGCCATGTGGCTCATGAACTAGGAAGAAACAGGACTGGCAAAAGATATTATCCAGTAGAATACTCAACTGTTTCTCCAGCTAGCCCAGCTCTACCAAATTTTTAGGATTTCTGAAGCCAAAACTGTTCCAAGCCCTTTCCCTCATCTGAAAGAAAAGATATAATTTTTTAAAATGAAATATTTATTTCAGGTTTTCTAACAATATGTCAAACTGCTACTTGAAGTTCCTGATGGAAGGGCTAAAAAGCTAGAGGCTGCTTTTAAACACACACACACAGAGAGACATACACACACACACACACACACACACACAGGGAGATCAATCAACATTGAGTTTTATGAGGGACACGGAGATGACATTATCACTGAACCCAGAGCTGAAAAAAATTGGCTTTATTTTTTATGTTTGAGGGATTGTTTTTTTTTTAAAGAAAACATAGGTGTGATAAGCATTTGCAGGCACTCAGGAAAATGGGATTAAAAAGTCAAAATGATGATCAGCGCCATGCAAAGCCTTGCTTTTGTATGTTAAGATGAGAGCTTCCGTAAGATTGCTTGACCTTTGCTCCTCTTAGAGAATTAAATAATTAAAGTTCATACTAGCCATATGGTTAACAGAAACATTCAGTGCTTCCTTGAATAAGGGCTATATTACAAGAATTCCTTTGAAAAAAAATTCTATTGGCCCAGATTTTTCTAATTATAGGCCAGCTTCAAATATTCACTTTTTTGATAAGAATTCTTTGCAACTCCAAATGCATATGAATAAAAAATTATTTAGTGGACCCATTCTAAGCTAGGATATATTACTTAGATTGCCTTGGTCAACTTGATACTTGACTTGTTTAAGATTTGGGAATAGCGAAGGCTTCATAATTATTAACCTGTATCTTTACAGCTTTCAGTATCTTCAGTTATTATATTATCCTAATTTCTTTGGGAGCAATGTTTTGCAGAAGTTCTAGTCATACATAATGTTTAAATGGAAAAGTGTCACTGGAAAAAACTGATCATGAAGAAGTGTCACTGTGATTGGGAGCCCAAGGAAGATAAGAGATTCACCCAGTCAAGAAGCCTGGGATATTACTTCACATTATGGAAATAAATCAATGTACAAATTACTGCCAATTCACTTTCCCTTGTGGAAAAAAAAGCTGCTCCTAAAATCTGTTTAATCTTCACACACACACACACATCATTTAAGAAAAGAAGAAAGGTATAAGGAAACTAAAGAAATGAGGGTTGAAATAATTTAGGCAAATGCTATATCTTCCAGTTCCTGAATTAATATGAGAAATCCACTAAATAAATCTGGAATTCAGAAAGTGACTGGCAGAGATCATAATAAATAGAATGGAATGGATGGAACAGAACAGAACAGAACAGAACAGAAAAGAATATAATTCTTTAATTGGACAAGTGTGATTGGACACATAAGGAATTTGTCTTTGGTGCATTGGTCTCAGTGTACATAAAGAAAAATAAAAGAATATATTCATCAAGCGTCATAAGATACAACACTTAGTCATAGGTTGCTAATAAGGCAACATAGTTATAGTCATAAATGGGAAGAGATGGGTACTAGGAAGGAAGAAAAGAATAATAGATATACAGTTTTACTAAATAATCTGACAGTATTTTGGGAATTAGTTGCTTAGCAGAGTGATGACATTCGGGGGGGGGCGGACTTTCCTTGTGTCTATTTGTTCTGGTGTTCAGTGCCCTATAGCATCATTTTGAGGGTAGAAGTTGAAACAATTTATGTTCAGGATGTGAGAGGTCTGTAGTTATTTTTACAGCCCTCTTTTTGACTCAGGCAGTATACAGGTCTTCGATGGAAGGCAGGTTGGTAGCAACTGCTTAATAATTGTTTAAGAATAGATTTGTGACAATTCTCAAAGATGGCTCAAATCATTTTATTCTCTCAAATCACCTTCTGCCATACCATGCCCTGCCTTCTACACTTGTTAGCTCGATTTTACTTTGATATTGGAGAAGGGAATCAATTTCTAAAGGGAATAGTGATGAACACTGTTCAATCCACCAAATGCTGCTGTTCTTCAGTGTCAGTTACTTCAAACAGCTGCCTCTTCCTATTTAATGATAGGACTGGTCCTAGAATCATTGCCTGTCACAGCAAGTCATGCATCTATATTTTAAAAAAAAGACTTTTGGCTAGTATTAATGGAAACCTTCTATTTGCATTTTATTGAAATGTTAATCAGTTTGTTTGTAATAACATATCTTACACATCTTTGAACTGAACAGTATTGGTTTAACTAATATTTGGATGACAGTGAATAAGAACTGTTATTCCCTGGAAAGAAAATGTACAATTTATATTTCATAATGCTTGCTGTGGTAAACAAAATCAACCCATAACTAATACATTCCTCAGTAAAAGTAGATCTGGTTGAATCAGCAATAGATATGCAATTTGCACTTTCTCTTTCTATCTATAGAATGAAAAAAGAGCTTCTTTGGCATTAATTTGTCCTACAAATTAAAATAATGATGAGACCACCCATTTTGCACTCCCCTTCCTTCACAGCCATGTAAGTTGAAGTAGACCTAAATGTTTATGCATATGTTAATTAAAAAGTAATTATTACATCACTTACCTGAAAAAGAGCATATGGCTCAAAATTCATTGCTGATACAGTCATATTAAAATGTATTTTAAAAACTAGCTGGAATGTATTTAGTAAACAACATTTTATAAGCTGACATGAGGATATTTTGTTGTTTTCTCCAACAAATATAAGGAATTTATTTATTTACTTGAATTATTTCTATTTTGCCTATTCAAACTGACTCTATTACTATATTAAAAACATTGATTTAAAAAGTCTTTTTTTGCAAAAAGTATTTAACAAGTAGGTACTGTCTTCTAAACCTATTTCACAAATGTGCACATTACAAAATTTCATAAAATCTCCCCTACCTTTCAAAAAAAACCATGCAAATTGATTATCATGGGAAAAGGAGTAAGAATTGTTGTTGTTCTGCCTCATTCAGCATTGTCTGCATTATTGGCAATGGATTCCTTTGATTTCTAACAGATATTTCTCAACCTAATTGAAATTCTCAGGACTGAACCTTTTACATGCAAAGCATGGATTCCACTATTTAGATTCAACTTTATTTTTGCACCATTTACCATTTTTGCACCATTTACTTGTGTCGAAAGCTAATATCTTTATGTCACAGAAAACTTCTACTTGAGTTTCTTCCAATACTAAATTCCTGTATTTTCAGTGACCATCACATGACCTGTCATTCAAGAGAAGGTCCCAAAGACATCTGACACAAATAGTAAACATTGCACATTTAATGGTGTGGGGTGGAAAAAGACTCCCAAGTGTTATTGTTGCCCTTTTGCCAATAATATACTTGGCATTTTTTTTGCGGGGGGGGGAGTTATCTTCAAGTCAGTTATTTGTTTTATTTTCGGTGATTTCCTGGACAAATTTCTGAAGTTTTATTGACCAGTTTCAAAAATGGCTGAGCAGCCCAAGGACATCTAACTAGATTTGTACCTAAAGCAGAATTAGAACTCACAGTTTTCCTGGTTTCTGGACTGAATTCTTAACTACTACACCGAAGTGGCTCTTACTTTTTTTTACACCAGGCAAAAGTAAATAAGGGATGCAATTGTTTCTGCTCAAGTGCTTCCACCCTTAGCTCTGTGAGTTGTTTTGCTGCCAGGGAGGCCATGTGCTCAAACTATTGATCTAAATATATGGCCTTGAAAATAAGGTCTAGATAAGATGGTAACTGTGTCCCAGAATATGATGGAGGGATAATGACTTTTGAAGACAAAAGTCATAATGAAATCTTTATTTGATAAGTGAAGCCATGATACAATGCTGAATGTTCAACATTTTGTCAAACTTTCCATTAACTAGACAAGGAAGTGATCCAATATTTCAACTGATAAACAGGTTCTTTTTTTCCACTCAGCAGTACTCAATGTCATTCTAGCAGAATAAGGTCAAATAACATTTCTTCAAGAAAAGACAAGAACTGTAGCAGGACAGTATGGCCTCTGTTCTTCTTCTATGCTTGTCTGAGAAAAATACCTGAACTATCTTCCAGTTTCTGACCCCATCAGTTTTAAGGCTGAGAAAAAGAATGCAAAGTATGCACAGCAGACATCACTGACGATCAACATATTAAGCACAAATAGTTTCTGTACAACACAAACATATCTAAGACTTAATTCTTTATTGTTCATTTGGAAAACAGGGCACCATTTCACTTCTGATGTACATGTCACTGTAAATGCTTCTACACTGACCACTACTTACATTTAGTAATATGCGTTGGTTAGAAATATTTATGCAGTTTCCCTGTTTGTATCCATGCATTTTTCACATGCATATATTCTATACATGTGTTGGGTTTATCTAGATTTATTTAATTTAGCTATGAAAATTACTCTTGTACGTAAGATAAAACTATATATTCATTGCAAAGATTTCATCTGCAATCAGCAAAAGCATTGCAGTTGAATACTAGGCAAGTTGATTTATTTTCTCTTTTTTTATTTAGCTGATATTCAAGTGTAATCACTTTGGCAAAAAAAATTAAGGGAAAATATACCTTCAGATCACCCTTAAAACAGTGTTATGAATATGTATGAAGAAGTTCTGAATTCTTAGATATTAAGTAAAAATACACAGCTCTATTTATATCAATGCAGCTATGATAATTTATATAGGATGAGGAAATTATTGTGTGGTGGATGAGTGGGTGAGTGTATACCCATGAACATTTGCAGGTAGCCCTTAGTTCTTATCAGATAATTGCTACCAAGTAAACTGTTTTCTGTATCTTATTTGAGCAGCTTGCCAAGGATACTTAACATGCTGTAGGACTGCAAACTTTGAGTTGATACTGGGTGTTGCCACTTCAGACCTCTTCTTAGAGTTAATACTTTTATGGATGAATTACAAATACATATTTAATTTACATTTCAGTTGAAAAACACTTATTGAGATCAATTGACTACTACTAGAATGATTTCAATTCATCTAGAATAAATGCTGGTTGTTATTGTGTGATTTCCAAAATGGCATAAACAATAACTGTAAAAATTAATATAACTGTATTATGTGAGTACCTAATTGACATGGTGGATGATTTATAGAGGAATTAGCTCTCACTTTGCATTCTCTTGAAATGTCAATAATGCTTTAATGCAAGCATTATTTTATGAATTAATTCCAATCAGATGTTCTGTTGCTGCATTACTAAATAACAATTAAATGAATAAAGAATCATTTTAGCGTTCAGATTTTATGAACACAGCTGAACATTCAAAAGTGTTCAGGCTCCATTGAAAGGAGTAATAGCGTAAGACAAAACACATGGCAATTCATTTACAGTTTGTTATGAGAAACAATCAAAATTATAAAACTGCAATATAACACTTACCCAATAAATATGATCTATGCTATGCGGGGCACATGGTCCCAAGTTCTTTTTATTTTTGTCTTGCAAAACCTGGAATCTATAATCATACATGCTGAGAATAGATACGACAGCTTCTCTCCTTTTTTGAGGTGGGAAACAGAAATCATAGCTTTAAAAAACCTAATAAAATTGCCATGTTTTCTACAATCATGAGGCATAACTGCACTTGTGATATAGTTCCTCTACTTTGTGGCATTTACCATCATCAACAATGAGATACTTCAAACCACCTCATCTTAGTCCTGGTCTCCAAGTTATTTTTTAAAATAATGCTGTCCATATTTATATTTGCTTCCAATCAAGAGTTTAGTTTTTTTCCTATTATTCAGTCATTCCTATTACTCAATTCCTTACCTGGCCTGGAGATCTGAAAATAATACAATGGAGGCAGGGTTCACCGACAAAAGGGCGAATGACAAAACAGCACCCGACTAAACCGCGGTGACAAAACCGCGTGTTCTAAAGCGCTCCGACAAATGAGCGCTGAATTGCACTGACAACAGCACGGCGACAGAAGTGCGCTGTAACCTAACCCTAACCCTAACCCTAGCCCTAAATGTAACGCTAACCCTAAACGTAACGCTAACCCTAATCCTAAACGTAACGCTAACCCTAACCCTAAACGTAACGCTAACACTAACCCTAAACCTAACCCTAAACCTAACCCTAAACCTAACCCTAAACCTAACCCTAAACCTAACCCTAAACCTAACCCTAACCCTAAACCTAACTCTAAACCTAATCCTAAACCTAACCCTAACCCTAAACCTAACCCTAAACCTAACCCTAAACCTAACCCTAAACCTAACCCTAAACCTAACCCTAAACCTAACCCTAAACCTAACCCTAAACCTAACCCTAAACCTAACCCTTAGCTTAAGTTAAATCAGCTTTCTGTCAACACACTGTTGTAAAGCGCCCTTCTATTTCCATGCTGTTGTCACCGCACTGTTGTCACCACGCTGTTGTCACCGTGCTGTTGTCGGTGCATTGATGATGTTGCAGTTTTAGCAACGTGGTTTAGTCAGGCACGGATTTGTCGTTTGCCCTTTTGTCGGTTCACATGGAGGCAGAGGAGTTACTTTCTCACTTTTACTCTTTTTGAACTGAATGTATCTCAAGTTGGCCAAACCAACCCATTTTTATTTACCATCTATGAGAATTTAATTGTAGGATAATGCAACAATGCCCCTAAACATTTGATAAATTGACCCTGTGCCAGAATGCCTGAATAGACTAAATTTAGCTTTTGTTTCCTAAAAGAGCTCTCTGTATAATGTAATTCCAGATATAACAAAGACAGAACTAATGAAAAACAGACTGCACCTTTATCATTCCACTAAGGGTCATTAAAATAGGTTTATCCTTTAGATAATTTATTATTTTATGGCCAAACCCAGGATATCAGAGCATTGTTTTTGGTAAGTGAAGCACAATAAATTTCCACAATTCACTTATTCCCCAAATTCTATACAACTGAAGAGTAAAATAAATTGCTTGAGAAGGAAAGAAGAAGCAACCTACAAATTCCAGTTGAATAGTCCAGGTCATCTTTCTCCAACCATCTGCATTACATGGATATATACTGAAATCCAAGAATGTATTCAAATAAGTGACTGGTTCATCTATGGTACACAGTTTTGTAATTTTGTGTATACAATTGACTTTAAGTAATTTATTATCACAATCTTCTTCATGTGCAAGATTACATAGTGACATATCTACTTCCCCTATTTCAGAACTGGAACAAGTATCATTATTATTAAGATTTACATTCTGACTTAGATGCAAAAGTCCATAGCATCTTACATTCTTATTTTCCTAGTTCCAGAATGAAGGGAGATGTTTTGGGTGGAATGGTTAAGAACTCTTGAGCTGGAGACCTTGGAAGAAATCAATAGGCTTGGGGGTAGTGACAGTTATTTTTTAGTGGAACATTTGGAAGAAGAGACTCACCAAGGACATTATAAATTATCCTGTGTTCAAGTTTGCAGTGCCATCTGACTTTAAAAGCACACTTCAAAACCATTTTATTTCCTTTCCTTCTTTGGTTTTCAGTAACTGGAAAGATAATTGTTTGGCAGACATCACTGTGAGATAGTTACAAGTTGACAGTAAAGGTTCATTCTCGAAGCTTGTAGCTTGGTTTCTGAATGTTTCGTTACCAGGCTAGGTAACATTTTCAGTGGAGTTTAGAGAATGTCAGTGTCCTGTTTATAAGGGCTTCGGTGTGGATGTGTCAGGTGAGAGTCTTGTGATAGGTCTTGTGATGAATTAGCTGTGAATCATCTATGCAATTCATCAACAGATACATTGACCTACAACCAGCCTGTGAAACGCTCAGAATCCAGATCAACCATTCAGCCACCCAGAGAGAGCACCAACCTTCAACCAACTCATGCAATTCCTCACCACACACACACCAGCAATACACCTCCAAATGACCCTAACCTGTGGTAATCCCCTTATCACATGACCCATCACAAGACTCAGAGCTGACTCATCACAAGAACTGTCACAAGATCCTCACTTGACACACCCACACCTAAACTCTTATAAACAGAACACTGACATCCCCTAAACTCTGCTGAAGTTACCTAGCCTGGCAATGAAACATTCAGAAGCCAGCCCACAAACTCAATCTTTACCCTCATCCTACACCAGAGCTATAGATATTTGCTACTATAGCCTAGTTACACGTTATACTATGATTGAATTAAATAAATAAAAAGAAGTTTCTCTATTGACACCATGCACACATGACATCATATTAATGTAGGATACGTGCATGCATGCAGATCTGCTATTGTGCTTGTAGATGGCTGTCCAAGACATTACTTATCTCTACCTTTATTTCCATATTATTCTGCTCCACTTTTGAATGTCAGTAAAGCAGAATTTTGTAGCTCAGGGTTGAAATGAGGGATCTAACACTGATGGTGTTACCAAGTTTGGGTAATGAAACATCTGCAAGAAAACAACCAAGCACAGAAAGCACCAAAGACCCCTCACTCTTGAATATCTCATCTGCCATTACTGTATAGAGGCAAGTTAGTTCACTCCAGCAACTAAGCAGTACTGCTTATGTACATTGCTAGATTATGTTACATTTTTGACTGGAGGAATGGTCCATACTGTGCATGCAGGAAGTAATCTCTCTTTTTCCAAGTTATACAGGTCCAACTTAAATATCAGTACAGAAAATACATTTATTAAAACTAGGCCAAGCCAATAAATTTGTTGAACAGTCATTTGCCAACCACACAGATTTTTTTTAAACAACAACCATATTTTATCTGTCGGCAGCACACATTTGAATACTGTTATTTGTGCCAAAGAAAGTATTACAAATGCTAAATGCAAGGGTATCCAAATTTTTGTATCTGATATTTTCTTATTCAATATATGTAAATGAATGTACATGAATATTAAGTAGGAAGTCAAATTTTCAGAAACATGTATTTAATTTTTCACCATGCAAAGGTAATGCCAATTACTTAGGAATTGGCATTTTTTATAAAACATAAAAAATACACAATATTTTTTCAGGCAACTCACTTAATACTAATTGTGACAGCATATTTCAGAATGGTGAACTTGGAATATCAACTGCCCAGTTTTTAATTGTTCAAAACCAAAATTCTTAAAACAATTATATTCAAAATTTCACAGACACTCGTAACACACTACTGATGATTGTCTCCCACAGGATGGGTTATGCCTACTCCAAGCTCTGTTCTCTCACTACCAATATTCACACTGTTTATCAAAGTATTAGATTATAAGGAGAAAGGAAATGATCAACCATGAAAGGTTAACTGACACAAATCAAGACCACAGTATAATTTAGTTGCAATGGTTAAGACTGACAATACTGTTTTCTGTGCCTGCTCTGTAGAAATTGTTTAAAGCTTATACTGTGGATCATTGAGATGACCCTCAACTTTCCTAGATATTTTACAATACCTACTCTTCTTGTTTGGAAAGGCCAGAAAAGAAAACCAGGAGAAAAATGCTAACACTTGTGAGAAGGAAATTAAATCCTTCTGCCATACCGTTTTCTTTCCAGGGTAAATGGTAAAAATTACAATGGGCCCAACATGAAGATTAAAATGCAGCAGAAAATGCCAATTTCTAATCAGGTGAACATTGATTCCAGGCTGAGCTGAGCTGGAGGTCTCCTTGATTAAATAACAGATTCTTTCCTTGTCTATTGTCTATTTCCTTGTTTATTGTAATTTCAATAAACAATGCTTATTGGAATGTGGAAACCATAACACAGGAGGATACCTGACTGCAAATGTTTTTTCGGGGAGGGGTGTTGTATAAAGGGCTTTGAGGGAGGAATAGGTGCAATTGCTTTGGAAATTTGATTTTGTACATTGCTTTTTTGGAAATAAATCTCACATCTGGGACAAGCAATTCTCTATGTGCTTTATCCCTGGCATAAAACGATCCCAGATTTAGGAAGATTTCTTCCTAACATAGCAGTAGAGGACCCAGGGAAAGACTTAAAAATGTTTCCTTCTCCAAGAGAAAAACAATGTTAAGAGCAAATTAAAATGTGTTGAATTTAACCTAAATTTTATCTAAACATAAACATCTTTCAATGGAAATGTTCAAAACTACATTTTTTCTATATGTTAACTTATTATTTTCTTGATTGGGACTGATATGTGACATCATTTTTGTGTGTGTGCATGTGTGAAGATGATAGGAGAAGATCTGTGTTAGTATCTGTGGTGGTATTCAGCCAATTCAGATCAGGGTTTTGATAAATACTGACATGTCACCCAAAACATTTCACTATGTCATAGATTTGTCTTCATTGATTTAGACTCAAGTAGGATTTGAGTTAGCATACAGAGGAAAGAGGGGGAAAGTGTAGATTAGATGTGAAAAGAATTATAAGTGCTTTATCCCTTATCAATGTATATGTTTGTTGGCAACTTTTGAGAGTCTGAAATCTTTGGATGTATGTGAGTTGTATGATTTCTTGCTTTATGGTGTTGCAAAAATCTCATTATTTCAAAATGATCACTTTGAGATTTGCAATAAAATGTGTTGAGATTGAAATGCCTTTATATTACATTGTCCTTGTTTTGAATCCTGAAGTCTTTTAATGATATCCACTAATTCCTTTGCAACAGTGGTGAAATTCAAATATTTTTTACTACCAATCCTGTGGGCATGGTGGGTGGGGCATGGCATTGTGGGCATGGCTTGATGGGTTTGACAGGGGAAGGATACTACAAAATCCCCATTCCCTCCCCAATCCTGGGGGGAGGTTACTGCAAAATCCCCATTCCCTTGCTAGTAGATAGGGCATAATCAGGGGTAGGTTCCAGTAGCCGCTACTGTCAATTCGCTTGTGGTCACATAGCATGCACATGTGTGCTTGATGTGTGCTGCCTGCACACGGGCAATATTATAAAAACAAGATGGTGCTGCCAGGAGAACTAATTCAGGGGCATAGCAGGCCTGTGTCACTGCCGGCTCCAGCCACCCAAGCCGCCAAACCACTACTGGTTTGGTCAAACTGGTCTGAACTACTAGGAACCCACCACTGGGCATAATATGATTTTCATGTTAGCAACAATGTCCTGATGACAGATTTCCAGAAGTATCAGGAAACACAAGACAATGAAGAAAACTAGCTTTGTAATACTAAGTCTGGATCAGAGCCTTAGAAGATCCTAGGTTACTGGATTGGTTCTGGTGTTGAGGATACTGTATAATTGCTTATTTATTTTCTTTACATCTGAGAAGTTTATAAAAATAAGCCAGGCATTTCTGGGACTAAACAAAGATGCAATTACATGAAAAGACATTGAGATCACGCCAGCTTGGCCATTTTCATATTACAGTATTCTGAGCTGGCCTTACACATAAATGGGCTTATATGCATTAAAACTCTACTAGAATTTTATAAGAAGGAAATGATTCAAAATGCAGGTGGTAAATTTATCTATTATCTCAATTGTTTATTTTAATTGAATTGTTTAAAGTAGGCTTTTGCTGTTTCTCATGGTTTGCTGAAAAGAAAGTTGTTTTAATAAAAACATTTTTCTATTGCCAAGAATCAAAAATCTCTTTATTTTTGGATGTTATCAGAATTAATGTATAGCAGTTCAAAAGTCTTCATTAACCGGGACTGCTTATTATTTGTAACACCACCCACTTTTCTTCATTTAGCACTTTCAATCACTTATTCCATAGAAAATGGCTTTGAGGATTTTCTATTCTCTCTTTCACTCACCACCAGTTTTGGGTCAAACCAAACCATTTCTGTGAAATTCAATTAGAATATCATGACAGTTCTCCAAAAACTTCATCACTTTAAACATGAATGGTAAAATCTTGAAAGGAATACTCAGTAACTGCCAGACAAGGTTTATTAACACTTTTGTCAGAAAAATGTGTTTGTTTTAGACAGATCAATCAAATCTATTTGAAATGATGTCCTTGAGATCTTAATGGTTTGAGTCAAACATTCATATTGTAAAGAGAACAAAAAGATGAATGTTGTATTTTAGTTTTAAAAAGTAAAAGCAAAATAATTTATTGTAAGCAGTGCTTCCCTCCTTAAACCTGGGGTAAATATAGGACATTCAATTTTCACACTATTTGCATTTTCACCTTGTTTCAAGGTACCAAAGCTTTGTAATGGGACAGTCTGCCATCTTTGAAATACTCTTTTTATACATTAAAAAAACCTCAACCTGAGGGTATAACCAATTTTTGCTGTAAATTATCTGCAAGAAAAGACAGTTGTGCTGATAACATCTATGGAATCTTTAATCAAAATAGGAGTAAGGCTCTATAAATAAACACTCAGAACCCCTCTCTCTTTCAGCTTGTCCTGAGAGACTTTTATCTCAAATTCCATGCCATTTTAGGCTTATATAAGTGTTTGCATAATGTGCAACTACTCTAGGGGGAAATAGTTATTATGGGACAATACTTCTGATGAATTCTTTTTTCTTTGTTCTTTCCCCCAATTCCTGATTTGTAAATAAGTCCTTTTGCTTGGGTTTAATGCCTATGCTGGATAAAAGAAAGAGAAGAATGAGTAGATATCCTTTTGAAGAACTAATTGTGTACAAACATGTTGTCTGGAAAACTGGCATAAAGTAGGTATGGAGATCTTGCATGATGGTCCCCAAATAACACACAAAACAAGATAAAGCCAATCAATTTGTTTATTATTGAGGCAACAAAGAAGTATGTATTTTTGGAAGCATGCTAACTGCTTTTCATGTTAGCTTTTTATATAATATTTAAAGAAAGAAGGAAAACGATTGATCGTTTTGGTATATAAGTTTGACACTTGGTCTAAAAAAGAGAAAGAGAAGAAAGAGAAAAACCGATGCGATTTAATCCTTCATTCTTTTGTTCACATTTCTTAAGATACAAATATATCTAGAGTTTATCATCAATAGATGAAAATAATAAGCTTCCCATGAAACAAATTCTGGAAATTTGTTTCACCATGGCTTTCAGTCAACACCGTTGTTATTTTATCCTTTTAAACAACAATTTTAAATTGTTACCAGGGTCAACCAGTTGTACTGACCACTCTGACTCCTTTTTCTCCTCTTCCTCAGGTGGTGGAGCATATTTCCTCACTTCTGTGTGGTGAACCAATTTCTTTATTCCCTCCACCTTCAGGGATGCGAAGGTGACTGCGGTCACTTTGAAAGGACCATTCCATTTGTGCTGAGAGGAATCATCCGACCACCATTTCAGAGCAACCAAATCTCCAATTTTGTACGGATGCAGTGGGAAGTCAATCTCAGCTTCGTCTGATCCATTGAGCTATAGGTAAATAAAAAGGCAAGATAGGTCAGCAGACAGTAATAGTAAATAAAATTTAAGCTTCTCAAGCTTGTTGAGCATTTGGGCTACAAGAAGCCTAAATTCTTGGAAATGACCTACTATAGAGAATTTTAAAGGGACTTATTCCCAATCTCTATTTTTGAGTATGGTGTTGTCTTATTAAGATAATGGGGAGACCCTGCAGCCAAGACAGTTGGGCTTCCTTACTTCAACCAGGTTTCTTTTCAAAAGACCATTAGCCCATTTAATTCTCTATTAAGATTGGAAAGGATAGGTAGAATATAGCTTTGGTCAGGTTTCCTTATTGAAAAAAAAAAATTGGTGTGTTAAAAGGTGACTGACTTACTTTAATAAGCCTATACCTCTAAGTGTTATCAACTATTGGTTCAATATCTTTTCTTGCCTCTATTTTAGTGAGATATTGAGGCAAGGAAATGAGATATCATATATATTTAGTGGACTATTATTGGCTCAACAAATTTTGCACTATCAAGGTATCTGGTAGCCCATACCCGGGATATTATTGCCTCTCCAATTTTCCTTATTATTATTTCTTCATTGCCAAGCTGTATTTTAATCTGGGTAGTTTTAATACATAAATGGTATTAAAATTACCTATTCATCCATAGTGGAGATGAGTGTCATAAAAATTTAATAAATTGGTAAAAAAAAAAAAAAGGAATAATTGTTCTCCATGTCTCATGTTTAGGAATTTTCATGGTTTTGATTCCTAAGTCAAAATTAATAGCTGTCTGTAATTTATTAAGTAAATTGCTACCAAATAAAATAACTAGGAAATTGACAAATAGTAATATTTACTGATAAAGTTTTCTTGCCTATTTTGCATTCGATAGAGCCCAAAAAGAGACCTTGTTTTTCCTCCAAAGGTTTTGGTTACTGATACTGTCTCAGCAGCTGGGGCATTATTTCCCTGTTAACAATTGAATGTGATGTCCCAATAACTATCAAAAAGGGTTTTTTTTAATCCCCTATCCCTTGGGAGCTCCAGGGACCAAAGGACAGTTAACTCTCTTTGATCCTACATCTTCTTTTCTCAGATTTAAAGTTTGTCCCTTAATTTTCTTAAAGAAAAACACTTTCTTCCAATGACCAAACCTCTTGCAGTAGACACATTGATTCTGATGTAGTCCTAGCCTCTAATTTCCTCTTAATCACCTCTTTTGATTTACAGTTCCTCTTAATTGCCCCTTAAAATCTCTTTAAAGCTTCCTCGCACCATTTCTTACAATCTTCTCTATTTTGTCATAAGATTTGAGCAAAGAATAAAGCTATCTCTTTTCTCTCCATTTGATCCTTTCTTAAATTTTATCTCTGTTAGTATACATTTGGTAAAATATATTTACTAATTCTGAGATTGGTTTGCCTCCTATTCCTTCCATTTTTGTAACTTTCTTCTATATACCAATAAAGAATGATTTTTGCAGCTCAGGCCTGAAATGAAATGTCCTTGGAACTTTCTGAGCTATATTGTTTCGTTGTAGAAGTTTCATTACCCAAATTAGTTAACATGATCAGTGCTTGATGATGTTATCTAGTTTGGGTAATGAGACGTCTGCAAGAAAATAACTAAGCACCAATGATTGCTCATTTCTCCTTATGTTTTCTGCACTTTGGCTTAGAAGGCAGGTGTTGTTGTTTCAAGGAGAAAAGTCAAATGCTAGGAGTTTCTGACCAGTTTCTCAAATAATGGTGATGAGAAGGCTGTATTTTGGGGCAAACATTTTCCTCCTCAGTGGGTGTGGATGGGGACCCTGCCAAATGATGCCTTTCTTGACTAGTGTCATTGGGAGGGCTGTTGGAAGAGAGAGCTATAAAAGATCTATATGCAAAGGTGTAGCAATATCAGAGGTGAAATTCATTTTTTTTTACTACCGATTCTGTGGACGTGGCTTGTGGGTGTGGCAGGGGAAGGATACTGCAAAATCTCCTTTGCCACCCCACTCCAGAGGAAGGTTACTGCAAAATCCCCATTCCCACACCACTCTGCAGCCAGCTAGAGGCGGTATTTTCTGGTTCTCCAAACTACTCAAAATTTCCACTATCGGTTCTCTAGAACTTGTCGGAACCTGCTGAATTTCACCCCTGTGCAATTTCTGGAATTACTTTCATTTTTCCCTATTCGCTCTTACACTCATTCTCATCTGCCTACATATTTTCCTCCCATTTCTCAGTTCTTCTACAAAACAACACTGTAAAATTTATAATAATCTAGACTCCCTTCATATGACTACCTTCTTCCATCCTCTAATGGATAAATAAGACAATCATTGTGGAAATGTGAAACTAAATGTCACTTAATTAATGGACCTTATCCACCCAATTGGGCAAAATGTTTTAACACACAGCCAACCCACCTTGCTTTGTTTTTTTTAAAAAATTATTCTGGCCAGAACCTCTACTCCTTTTGTACTATCACTCTGGTTTTTGCTGGCATCCCTGATTTTTCAGGGCCAGTGGTTTTATTTGACCATCCTAAATTTTAGAGTAGCAATCTCCTTTCTTTGGAGAATTTATTGGTATTAACACTTAACAATTCATAATGATCCCCCAATGGTGGGAAATAAAATCCAAGACTCAACCAAGGAGGGCTTCACTTTGAACAGTCCTCAAGAACCAGGACCATATGATGGAAACTACAGCAGTTGCCTTTCTCTCCTTTCTCCAGTCATTTATTATAGGTCTTTACATGCTGATGGCTTCTCAGCTACTTTCTCATTTCTCATCTTTGCTTTTTCTCTTCCTGAAACCATCTTATCCCACCTCCATTTACCTATTACACATAGGCTGGTTTTTTCAGCCTCACCGTTTTTGTTTTCCATCCTTTTCCTGCTCAATTGATTGCAGGAATATAAGGGCATGTGTCACTACATCATATTTAGGCAAAATTATTTTGCTAGGGTGACAAATATGTATGTATGGAGCATATCTGGAATTGACCCTAAAACTTCATTGTGCATCCAGTACTATCTTTAACCCAGGGATTTTTCTTTTTTTTTTCTATAATAGCTTAAATACTAAAAGTTATTTCCTCAGTGGTTGCTAGTTTCCTCTTCACTGCCATTTCTCAGTGGCATACTTTTACTCAATGAACTCCTTTCTCTAAAGCTAGTATGGACACCATCCAAGTTACTATTGACACTGGTAGGTGTCACTGCAAATACTATTTAGTTAAGAGATCTTACTGGCAATAATGGGTTGCAAAGTTTGACATGTCTTGGCTGCCCTCTAGTGATCATCCATATGTGTGTAGCCAACATTTGCAACATTTGGGAAATGGTTGAAGAAATGTTTTTAAAAGGGGGTCTTACTGTAAGGATTAGGGTGGAAGCTGCAAATTTCCCGAACAACATAAGGCAAGGAAAGATTTTTTAAAAAGACAGGTTTTCCCTGGCAGCAGTAGCTATTGAAAGGAGACTATCCTATCTCACAATTTACAGAGATAAAAGAGAACAGTTGGCACTTTAAATTACAATGAGTCCTAGGCTTACAAATACAACTGAGCCTAAAATTTATGTTGCTGTATTTCGCCTATTTTATGACCTTTCTTGTCACAGTTGTTAAGTGAATCACTGTAGTTGTTAAATTAGTAACATGGTTGTTAAGTGAATCTTGTTTTCCAATTGACTTTGCTTATCGGAAGGTCACAAAAGGAGATTACATGACCCCGGGACATTGCAACTGTCATAAATATGAGCCAGTTTCCAAGTGTCTGCATTCTGATTACAGGACCATGGGGATGCTGCAGTGGTCGTAAGTGTGAAAAACGACCATAAGTTACTTTTTTCAGTTCTGTTGTAACTTTAAATGGTCACTAAAAGAATGGTTGTAAGTCAAGGATTGCATGTAGGTGCTTTAAGCCAAGGATAGGATAGTAGTTGCAGACCTTTGAACTTGTTACTTTTGGCCAGAAATAAAGATAATTTTGCATCTTCAGGTTGCCTGCTTGATTGTGTAGTGGGTCAATAGATCAGCTGCACAAAGAGACCAATAGGGAAAAATATGCACAACAACCAAAGCGTCAGAATTTTCCACTTGTGCTTTCTGTTGTTTTGTGAACCTAAATTTATTAAATGTGAGGCTTGTGCCCTATAAAAGTGACATTGCCCAAGCAGTTTTAGCAATGGAGAAAATTGTTCCACTGAAGAAGAAAGATTTTAATTAACCATATAAGAGGAGTTGTTGTTGTTGTTGTTGTTGTTGTTGTTGTTGTTGTTGTTGTTGTTGGAAAAGGACTATTTCAAACTGTTGCTTTTGCTAATCAAACACCCATGATAATGTTTGCTTTGCAGGATAGCATGCTGGAGAAATGGAGTAGAAAAAAACCTACCGCACACAATACTCATGTAAAACTCCAAAAGAATGCTTAGGATACTGACAGTCACCTTTTTGACAGTTTATTCTGTTTTATGTTTCATAAAACTTCCGCTTTGCAGTCAGCTTCCCAAGATTTATATGCTTTGTTGATTATTGTTAATTTCTCTACAATAGTTGTTATTCAATCAACATAGCTGTTTACTTCTACAATCTGATATCGTGGAGCTTCTGAATTTAACACAAAATAATTGTAATACCCCCAAGGGCCCTTTTCCTGCTTTGCCTATCTAGTAAAGCGGTTAAGATCAGTGTTGGCTATTACAGAAATGTCTTCCTACCAAGAGAGTGTATTTGATTTGCACTCTAAATCTTTCTGATCCGTTTAATCATCTGTCTAGTGACCTAGAGGTGAAATAGATAAGATCAGTAACATTTAACCTTTATCAGGTCCATCTGGAGAACCCAGTTTAATCTTCATCATCCCTGTTTCTAATTCTCTGTCTTTCTCAGGGCAATGTTACCTACTTAGTAGTCATTTCTTTTGCAAGAAGGAATCTTAGGGACTGTATTTGAGGTGGCAAGCAAAATCAAAATTCAGCATACTGTATTTTTTGTAGTATAAGACGCTCCAAAGTATAAAATGCACCTAACTCTTGGGAACAAAAACAAGGAATTTGCTTGCAGAAAAAAGCCTGTTTCAGTTTCAGTTTAGCACAAGGGCAAAAATCTGACTCCGCCTCACAGCAATTTGCCTCCTTGTAGCAAACAGCATGTTTCAGTTTCAATTTCAGCACAGTCAGATTAGCACAAGCAGCTGTCTGTCATTTGGATCAGCCTGATGATCAGCTGTTTCAGACTGCAGGGATTGCTATAGCCTATTGCCACTTCCGCACACCCCGTTTTCAGCCTCCACACGTCCCATTTTTCGCCTCCGGCAACCCCATTCTGGGCAGCAGACATCAGAATGGGCAGAAAATGAGGTACGTGCAGGCCAAAAATGGCAGGCATGGGCGTGGCAATAGGTAATGGCAATCCCTGCAGCCTGAAACATCTGATGGTCGGGAGGTCGATCCAACCAACAATCAGTTGCTTATGCTAATCAAGCTCTGCTGAAGCTGAAACTAAAACAGGATGTTTGCTGTTTGCTGCAAGGAGACAAATTGCTGGGAGGCAGAGGCCAAAGGGTGGGGCTGGCAGATGGATAGGACTACATTCGGTGTATAAGCACCCAAATTTTCACCCTCTTTTAGGGGAGAAAAAACTGCATCTTATGTTCCAAAAAATATGGTAAATTTTACTTCCTGATTGAATTTACAGTTTTCAGAACAGAGAACCAAGAGACCCATGATTTAAAAAATATAATACATAGACCTCAACTTACAATTGTTTGTTTAGTGACCATTCAAAATTATGATGACATTGGAAAAAGTGACTTATGACCATTTTTCACAGTTAGGACCATTGTATCATGGTCACGTGATCAAAATTCAGACCCTTGGCAATGACATGCATTTATGACAATTGTCATGTGATTAACTTTGTTGACCTTCTGATGAGCAAAGTAAATGGGAAGCCAGTTCAATTTAATAAATAGCCTTGTTTCCAAATTAACAACTGCAGTGATTTGCTTAACAACTCTGACAAAGAAGTTGTAAAATGGGGCAAATTTCACTTAACAACTGTCTTGCTTAGCAACAGAAATTCCAGGCTCAGTTGTCTCTATAAGTTGAGAAAGTATAAAATATACATTAACACAACACAGGCTGTTTTTGATTTTGTGGCCAGGACTGGATATTTACTTTAATGGCCAAAAGTAGATTAAAAAAGAGCAAGTCATTTCAATGAAGAAACAACAGTAGGAGCAGCCATAATTTCATTCTATTTTGTTATTCTTTTGCAATAAGTGTTAGTAAAGTTTGGTATAGAGAGACAGTTTGGTGTAGTGATTAAGGCATTAAGGTGAGAAGCAGGAAACAATGAGTTCAACTCCAGCTTTAGCCATGGAAGCCAGCTAAGTGACCTTGGGCCACTTACATTCAAATCTACCTCACAGGGCTGTTGTATGGAAAAATAGGTAGAGGGAGAAGTATTAGGTATATTTGCCTCCTTGAGTTATTTGTTAAGATAATAAAGGCATGATAAACATAAATATAATAACTAATACAAATACAGAAACTAATACAAAATTCATTTTTATTTGCACTGCCTTCTTTTTCCTATTTAAACTTTTTAGGGATCTGTTGCAGGTTTTGGAGGCTTTTTCATATTTTTATGGAGACCACTCTGTAGTTATTTAATATTTTGCTAGTGAATTCCCATGACATGAATATCTTAATTTCCAGCAGATTCTTAAGCAAACATTAGGAATCACATAGACCCATGATGGTGAACCTATGGCATGCGTGCCAGAAGTAGCACACGGAGCCATTTCTCCCGCCATGTGGAGCCATCACCAGTTGCTCTTTCGGGTTCAGGCACAGCAGGCAACTGGTCTTCAAACACATTGGCATGCCAGAAAGCAGAAGAGGAGCCGCCTGGTGGTCATGTGCATGCCAGGAAAATGATCTTTTTGTTTCCAGGGTGCTCATGTGCATCGGCCATTTGGTGATTTGGTTCCTGATGTGCATGCACACACAAAAACAGGCAACAGGAAGAGCAACAGCCGTGTGTGCCAAAAGATGCTGGGCTCTCAGCCATCACTTCTTAGCAGAGCAGAACTGTGGTCAGGGCTTCCCTCCAGCCCCACCCGAGCGGGCTTCTTGAGTGGCCCCAGCCCTCCATCCCATGGCTCATCAGTGGTCCTAAGTGCCTGACTGGTTCAGGCACCCCAAAAAAGCAGTGGCAGCCACAAGGGGAAGGGCAGGAGTGGCCATCCGGCCCCTGCAGTCACTCCCACACCAGCACTGTGTGACAGCTGCTTGGGCGAGGGGGTGGCAACGGCAAGGACAGTCAAGAGCTTCTCTCCCTCCCCATCAGAGTGGGATACTTGCACAACTTGAGCCCATGGCACTGACGTGCATCCACAGTCTGGGGTGTCTGGCCAGATCAGATGCCCCAGAAAAGCAATGGCAACCACAAGAGGAAGGGCAGGAGGGACTGGGCAGCCACCGCAGCTGCTCCCACATCAGCGAGCCAAGCCCTTGGCGGCATCTTTATGCAGGTAGCTTGCCTCCCCACCAGCAACTCCTCCAGCATCCCGGCTAGAATCAGCAACACCACAGTCGTGGTTACCAGGGGCAAAAGGGTGGTGGTGGTGACAATGGATGATCCCTACCCCTTTATCCCTTCCCCAGCAGCAGCTATTGTGCTGCCGCTTCTGGTCAGGATGCTGACAGAGGAGCTGCTGGTAGAGAGGCGAGCTATCCACATAAAGACACCGCCGAGGTCCTGGCAGAATATATCCTGGCAGCGCTCCGGACCACAGATCCTCATCAGAGCCATGGGCTGGAGCTCTGCAAGAAGCCTGCTCGGGTGGGGGGAGGGAGGGAAGCCTGGGCTTGCCTATCCTCGCCATCACCACTCCTTTGTCCCCAGTACCAGGATGCCGCCAAGGGCCTTGCAGAATATATCCTGGCTGGATGCAGCAGCACAACAGCCGCTGCTAGTCTCATTCTCTTTGAGAGCCACCTTGCTTGTTGTGGCACGAGGCGAGAACTGCTGGTTAAAAATCAGTGGGTGGTGGAGAAGAAAACAAACTTCTGCTAGGGATGGCCTTCTCCCCTGATTTCTCCCTGGCAGCAACCACCTTGCACAGCAGCAAGTGGTGTGTTTGTGTTTATGTTTATGTTTGTGTGTGTGTGTGTGTGTGTAACGGGGGCTGGATGGGACCAATCAGCTGGAAGGCTGGCAAAGAAGCCTTGGTTTCCCCAGCTGATCGGTCCCATCCAGCCCCATTACACAAACACACAAATGCACACTACTGTTGCCACAGCATGAGGCAAGCGCTGCCATGGAGAAATCAGAGGGAGGGGGAGAAAAAAACAAACTTCTGCTAGGGACATCAAGGGCTACCAGAAAGAAATCAAGAGGAGAGGGAGAAGGCCGTCATTAGCAGAAGTTCAGCTTTCTCCCTCTCGGCCTGATTTCTCCCTGGCAGATACTGGCTGGTGCTCACTTCCCTTACTGCCCATCACCGCTTGCTCCCTTGCTGCTTTCCCGGACAGTCGACCAGCTAAGCAGGGCAGACAGGATCTGGGCTCCAGCCAGCAGGGATGGGGTGGTAATGCTCTGTCCTGCAGGGACGTCGACAGTGAACAGTAAGGGAAGCGAGAGTCAGCCAGGATTTCTGTCTCCTTCCTCCAAGAACCGCAGCAGTGGGAAAACTAAGGCTTCTTTGCCAGCCTCCCAGCTGATTGGTCCCATCCAGCCACTCTTATACACACACACACATCACTTGCTGCCATGCGAGGTGATCACTGCCAGGGAGAACTCAGGGGGAGAAGGGAGAATCCCTTCCAGTGATTTTTCCCTGCAGCACTCACCTCATGCCGTGGCAAGCAAGTTGGCTCTCAAACAGAATGAAACAGGCACAGCGCTCTTCCAACAGCTGAGGAAGGAAGAAGAGTCGGGCTCTCGGCTTTTGGAAGAAGTGCTCATGCCCGTTTCACTCTGAGAGCTACCGTGCACATGGGCTGCCCAGAAGCATTGAGGCTCACAATCATGGTCTCATGAAGCAAAAAAGGCCTCCTCCTGCCTCCCAGAGGCCTTTCAGCAGCCGGAAATGGCTTCAGGAAAGCTTCCAAAGGCTGGAGAGGGCAAAAAATACCCCAAATGGGCCAACCGGAAGTTCATAAACAATCCATTTATGACTTCCACAAGGCCTCTAGGAGGGCGGGGGAGGCCATTTTCATCCTCCTCAGGCTTCAGAAAGCCTCCACAGCCTGGGGAGGGGGTACATGTACATGCGGGGGTGAATTGAGTGGGCATGTGGGGTAATGCCTGCACACCCAATTCTGGCACGCCGTAAAAAAAAAGGTTCGCCATCACTGTTATAGACCATAAGTCTAGGCACATCCCCAGGAAGAGTAAAAATAATAATAATTCAAGACTTCTTTTTACATGTATCAATGAATGTAATCTTCAATTTCACAACAGTAGCTAATATCTTGACTTCTTTTACTCCCTTGAGCATGTGGTTGCGTGTTTAGGTTGCATATTCACTGCACTCTATAAGCAAGTTGTATTGTCAACTTCTCTATAGAAGTCAGCTTGCAGATTAAATATTATAAATTGTAGTTTACTATATCTTGAAGGTATAAGATCGATATATTTTGATTAGATGTGGCTTTAATCATCTTATTCCTCTATCTTACCTGTATCTTTTTTTAAAAAGAGTTGTAGGACTGAGTAATCTCCCCCAGATACCTATCTTCCAAGACCAATAGAGATTGTAATCAGGGTGAAATCAACTTACCTTCACTAACGGTTCGCAAATGTGAACGCACGTGCTACCTCTGCACATTCACAGGACCTTCCGTGCAGGCGCAGAACATCAAAAATGGAATGTGATGACATCCGGGCAGGTAGGTGGAGCCTCCTGCCACCACCACTACCAGTTCTCCCAAACCGGATAGAACCAGCTGAATTGCACCACTGATTGTAATGATTATTTTTTTAAGGGCCACATTACTGTTTCAAATAAAACCAGGGTGAAAAATAAGGAAGGTGAGGAGTTGATGTTATTTGAAGTAGATGACATTCTAAATTTCGAATATGAATTGATCTTCTTCTATATTAATTTTACTAACATTTTTATTGGTTACACTTGCATGCCATTTTATAATGTTACCTTAAATTTGTCCTCTGACCTCTGAATGCATATTACTGCAGTTTGTTTGTGAAGTGTATGCAGTTTCAATGTTTTTAAGGTTTACATGGAAGTGTTGCTTATTTTTATATCTTAGTCAGGTTCTGCCAATTGTTCTGGTTTTATTGTACCTACCTGAGAGGCCATGGTGAAAAGATGTCAAATCTGTCCTTACACAAAGGATTCTTTAACCTTCCCTATTTAGGGCCACACCTGTAATAAAAAAGTAAACATTTTACTATATATGTTATGTATTCTATGTATAGGTGCCCTAAAATATCAGTAATAAGAAACAACAACCAATATAACTTTTGTAATATAGGTTAGGTGTCTTTCCTCTTTCCTCAGTCCACTATAAAACATGGGTGAAGGACAAGAACCAAGGATCTCACTCTCCCCTTTGCTTGGTCCTAAACAAGGACCAACAAGGACCAAGCAAATTAACCCAAGGCCTAATTTGCATCCATCCCTGTGTGCAGCCCCATTAGGCAACATGAGCCTGGCAGCTTTCTGAGGATATGAACAGCTGCCAGTCATGTTTTGTTTAATGAGGCTGCTTATGAAGATGAATCAGCTTTTGGAGAGCCTCATTAGGCAGAATAAGCCAATACGTTGCTGCAGCCTGCAGCCCTTGTGCCTTTGTGTTGCATCTAGTTGTGTGCCCTTACCCAGTGCCATTGAAAAAACATCACATCAGTAACAATACAATAATAACTTTGCTGGGTAGCCAGCATAATAAAGAAAAGAGTTTAGAAGAGTGGGAGCTTCTCCTCCTGATCAGAAAGGAAACAGCCTAATATGTGAAACCAAGGACCACCATAATTAGTGCAGAAAGGGGAAAAGGAAAGACTGCCAGGAGTACCCTCCAGCCCCAGACATGGACAGAGAGCATACATATAAATAATCTGGAAGGAAAATTTAAGCATTTCTGGGAGGAAGGGTAATTTGTAGACTAAAAGGGCCTTGCAGGAATTCCACATGGGGATTCTGTTCTGTTTGTGAAAGTCTAGTTTGTTTAATAAATGCAGCAATGGAAACAGTAAAATTCAGTGGTCATACTATGCCCAGAGAAGGGGAAAAATATACTGGACAACTTTCATGAGGAAAAAGGTGGTCATAATAGGGGAGTCTGAGCATAGTCTAAGTGCAAATTGAGAGGATTAAAAAAATAGAAAATAGGGTGAGCAGAACAAGGAAAGGAATAATGCGTATAGACCCATTACTCCTTTCCTTCTGCTGCTGACCCTGTCTCCTTTTTCTGAAGGTTTCAGGATGACATGATTCCAATCTTCTGTTCTGCAGGGAGGAGTCTGAGGTAAAGTGGAAGTTTGAAACCTACAAGCATCTCCCCCTATATAAACTTCATTAATTGGAAAAGAAGATTTATTCAGCTCTGATACAACAGATCAGGTATCGGAGAGGGAGTGCATGATCATGGAGGGTGATAGCCTCAGAAGTTTCCATTTTGTAAGAAAATCAGTTAGACAGCAGACAATGACCCACCCACCCCCCAAAAAAGCCTGCCATAAAGTGCTAAAAGTAGCAGACAACACCACAGAAGGAGCTGGACTGTTCCCTTTCAAAATTGTATTATAAGCTTATTTATACAAATCTTGCTTGGTTGCTTACTTACATTTTATGGAAAAATTCTTCAAGATTCCTAAAACATCTTAATTCAACTTGGAATGAATAAGAAACAAGTTATTGGCAGAGATTTTTGGATAATTATGGTAAAATTACCCAGACTGGACAACTTTAATTTTTTTTTGCAAACTGAGATTTAAAAAAAAAAAATGTGTGTGAAAAGAAATAGCAAAAAATTGGGCTACTGCATTATGAGACACAATTTTCAAATGAACTTTCTACTGGCAATTCAGTAGCTAATTGTAATATTGTCTCAAGACAGTTTGGCCAAGGAGCAAAATTAACCTTATTAAGAGCTCTGAGGAAACTCATGATGCATTTTACACCACATATTGGAAAAAAATTGAAGGTTAGTGCTAAAAGAAAACTGAAAATGAAATTTTCTTGCAATCACATATTTAAGTAATAGAACATTGTTTTGTTTATTTGTCTCCATGTGGATTGAATTTCATCTAAACCTTTTTTCTTGCCCCAACTGAGCAATAGGGAAGATGAATTTGTGTCTGTTCAAGGCTGTGATAAATTCCATGCAAAAAAGAAGGGAGCTGTTTCAGTTCTATTGTCTATACTATGGCATTAGTGAGTTTTGTTTGTTTGTATAAATTTGTATTTATATAAATGTGTATAAAACAAAATGACAAGGTGAAAACCTGTTGAGTTGTACAGAATAAGGTTGAAAAATATGTCCCTTTAAAAAGCTGGTGTTTGGGGAGGTAAACGTGGGTGCTGATCAAACCTCTCATCCACCATTTAGTCTAGTGTGTGCATTTTTGTGGGAATCTTATGATAATTTAATAAAGCTGAGAGGTTTCTACTACTTTTCTATTATTTATTGTTTGAGGTCTATTTATTTCCCCAGGTTTTAAAGTCCTTCTTTAGATTTTTAAAGATTTGTTATTACCATGTCTGACACTTGTTTGTTGGCTACATTAATTGAAGGTCACAAGGAGGGGGGAAGTAGGGTGACAATACAAAACCTCCATAGAAAAACCACTGGGAGCTGACCCCCCCACCACCACCTGTTTCAGGGGTGTTTTTTTAACCTCCTTTCGCGCACACACATCAAATTCAATATTTCCATTTGCACCAAAATTTCAGGGACTATCTTTACATGTGCAGAGTGCAAACCATGCAAAATTGGAGTCCGGGCATGGATTCTTTTAGACTACATTTAAAAAAAACATTATATGGGACAAGTGCTCAATAGCAACAGCATATATCTAGAAGAGAAAACATTGTGTTATAGATGTCTCTGCTTATGACGTCAATAGGAGAGATCCATGAAACAAAAAAAAGGTCAGAGAGAAAAAGTTCAAAGCATTTTAAAGGAAAAAATCCTATTGATTGCAATGGATGGAAGTGATATAGAAAGACATATAAAAATGAGAGAATCACAAAATAATTTCTGTTTTCCCCTTCTAAGACCTGGTTGTGATGGGAGACGATAACCTTGATCATTTATGGCAGGAGGAGTTATATTTGGGGGGGGGAGGATCCTGTGTAAATGAGAACGGAAAGCATGCACTTTTAACACGACACACCAGAAATGAACCCTTGCAGCCATTATTAGTTTTTAAGAACAAGAACTGCTGGCTTCTATTGTTTTACAACTCTTGACTTGAAAGTTTTTGAATGGGTGGGTTGAATCTTTTTTATTGTGGTTGTTGTTCCTAAAACCCAAAAGAAGACTAACTCTAAATGGTGACTCAGTATGCTGATTCCTTGTTGTGTGCTCATAACTCCTGAGCATGTACAAAGTACAGGGTATGCTAAATTTCCTAATTGGGACAATCTGCATACTGAGTATTATGGAAAACCTCAGATTATCCAAGATATTATTATTTACCTGTTTTCAACTTTTCCCCAGCACAAAGAGTTGCTATGTAAATAAAAAGACTGTTTTGCAGGTTTTGCCGCTACCTCATACCTAAGGACAGTTACAGGGTTTGGTTGTCAAGTCCTTATCTAAAGCTACCCAAGGAAAAACTTTTTGGGCAATTAAAATAAAAGCTCATAACAGGAAGTAAAGATAAAAGCTGCTTTGGTGTGTGTGTGTGGTTTTGGTGGGAGAGGGTCGGTTTGGTTTGGTTTTTTGGAGAGAGCAAAATTTTTCACAGAGCTAGACATGCCAAATGCTGTTTTCTTTCTCCGACCTTAGAAAAAATATTACAATTTACTAGGGTTTTTTTTTTTTAATTTGGTAGGTGGGGGTTTGTACTTGCATGCCCACAAGGATTGGTTTTAAGCCCAATCTCATTTCCAATGACTCAAAAAATGTCTGCTATCATCGGCCTTTTTTTATCATAGCAGGGGGGAAAAGCTAATGGATTTCAAAAAAACATACCCAGTTTTAAAGGGTTTTTTAAATTTCATGATACTAGTGATACTAGTTTTATCATAGTGTGGGGGAGCGTAAGGCAGAAGTTAGGATTTGTGGTTTCTCTCCCCACTTCTCCTCGAACAGAGCATAGCAGACATATATGACAAAGGTCATATAAAAACATTCTGCATTATCCCAGAAGCAAATTTAAGCAAATTTGGACCAGGAAAAAAATCATAGAAAGACCCAGGCAATAGCTGGCAGTTTTATGATTTGTTTAGCCCACTTAAAGGGGGGGACTGAGACCATGTGCCTCCTGATTGTTTAGTGTATGGTACCCTTTGCAGATGATACAAATTGATTTTACTGACATACTCCTATACTTCCCATGGCATTTCTGGCTATCAAAAGCTCACCTTTAAATGAGATGAAATGTTGTCTCTCTATGAAATTGTTTAGAGGAAAACAGTGCTTTAGACTTTGAATTAATTTCTCTCCCAGAAGGTGTTCAACCTGACTCATGGTAAAATTATTTACATACTCTCCATTCTCCATTCTTTTCAACAGGACTCCTGCCAAAAGCCCAAGGGGGAGTGCTACATTTTAACCAGAATGGGCTACATCAGACTACATCATTTAATGAGTTGCAAGCAGGAGATCAGGTCCTATTGCAAAGAGCATTGGAGAAAAAGCTCTTGGGAAAAGACAAAGTAATGCAAAACACAAAGGTTTGACCTGGTGGGTTCCTCTAACTTATCTCAGGTGTACCCCAGCTCCAGAAATCCCAGAAGCAAGCCATATTAAAGGCATTGATCCAGTTTCCCAGAAAAGTAGCAGAAGAAAAAAGGTGAAATTCTGAGTACAAAATCCTGAAGAACTCTGAAGATAAGTTTTAATGAACTTGAGTCATTAGTCCTCACAGCAGTTTAATTTTGATATTTAGGCTCCTGCAATTATTATTATTTAGCTTATTTCATTGTGCTATTATTGTTTTATTATACTGCTATTCTTTTTTTTTTTTTCTGAGCAACGGCTCGGCTAAAAATTATGTCTCTGTTAGTAAATGTAGTCTATTTATAATTGCCGGGGAGTATGATGCAACCGTTCCTGAGCTGGCTGCCTACCAATAACTTTTATTTAACATTACTCCGTTTCTAATTCATTATGTCTAAAACATCTTTCTGTATAACCGGGAGAACAAATTGGGGATTTGGGTTCAAAAACTACTACATAAATTACCCCAATTCAGCCTCAATCATTAATACTTCCCTACATCCACTAAGTTTTCTTTAGGGTGGAAACAAAGGCAATTTTGCCAACTTTGTGCAAGTGTTTAGTTATTATGACAAAGAAATATGCTTTTTCAACCTATAATTGAAAACGACCCACAATAATAGAATCTAGCTATGTACAAATTCACCTGTAAAGGAATAGTATTTTAGTGTGGAAATTGAGCATTTGAACTTTTAACCTCATTTCACGTAGTACCAGCTGCCCAAAATTACATACATCACAAGTCAGAAGCTGGTACCTAATTGAGATAACCACTCATTATCCCCATAATTGGCACCCCAGTCTTTGCAGCCCATGTCTATCTTGATATATTTAAAAAAAACCCTTTCAAATAATTACAAATCATATAAATAAAACTTTAAATGCTATAGCTCTCATAAATGAGAAGTAGGAAGAGCTAAAAACAGCAGTCTTGCAAATAAACTGGTCGTTGACTTTGTGCTATTTCAAATGCCCCATGGCTGTTAAGACTTTCCAAAAAATTTTTAAAAATGCAAGTAAAAGCCACTATGTAAGATGTAAGGGGTCTGGTAGTGCTCTGTCGAACTGGCTTACCTCGTAGCTAGCTGTCTGTCTGTCTGGCTGTCTGCAAAATATGGTTCTGGATTGTCCCCTGGCTGGTGGAAATCTTGTAAGGAGTTGTTTCCAGAAGAGAATGAGGCTAGATCCTCTTGTTTCATAGACAAAACTCCCCCTCTTAGAGGTCAAGAGGTGGGCAGAAGAGAACTATGAGGAAAATAAGTTTTGGAGGAGGAGCGTGTAGACTAATTGAGAAAACCTTGAAGTCCCCAACCTACAGTTTGTTTTGAATTCTGAGTACATTTTATCAAAATTGTTATGGCAGTATAACTGATAATGGAGGTTTTTTTTTAATTAAGACTCTTTCTTGAGAATAGTTAACTGTAAAAGGATGGGAAAGTAACTTAAGGTTTTGCTCATTATGAATGGTTATACTTACTTCATCTATTACCCATGCATATGTATGACTATCATTTTTTCTACCTTTACTGAAATGTAACAGGAGGGTTTCCTTTTAGCAAGAGTTCCTCCATTACTTTTCTGGGGTGAATTCCTTCAGTGTGCACTGAATAAATCATGACTGCAGTGAGCCTTGATTAACTGGTTTTTGGGGTCTGCATTTGATTCCACACTAGTCCAGCATTATGATTCTCCAATGGTCAACCAAATATTCTGAGAAAGCTATAAGCAGGACAAAGAACAGGAGTATCCACAGGTTCATGTTCCGTACAATTGTTGGTCCACTCACCACAATAAGTCATGCATTCTTCAGTCAGTACCATGGCTTTTCACTCACCATGATGCTTGGACCAAAGTTTGTTCTATTGAAGTCTACCCCATGCAAACAAGACATCTCCTTGAAAATACTTACTGCATAAAGAGATATAACTGATCATACTGTCTTTTACTAGGGACTCTATAGGGATATAGGAGGGGATGCTTGGCATACCTCCCATTTGAAGCATTCTTGGTGAGGGGCAGGACATGATAACTGCTGTGACTTAGAGTCATGTGATCACCTTTTGCAAATTTTGGACAAGCAAAGTCAATGGGGAAGCCAGATTCACTTAACAACTGTTCTACTAACTCAACAATGTAATGATTTACTTGATAACTATGGCAATAAAGGTCGTAAAATGGGGCAAAAGTCACTTGAATGTCTCACTTAGTAACATAATTTTTGGGATCAATTGAGGTCATATGTCCCCGTACATGTTTGTGTACTTACTCTAAACTATGCAATGGTACTATTCTTGCAGAAGACAAATACCAATTAAACAGCTTCATTCCACTATCAGCAAGTGCTGAAACCTTTTTTTGCCCTGTGTTATTTCTGTCTGGGAGACAAAGCTTTACCCCTTGGTAGGACCAATTGTCTTCAGCCAGCTTGGTGACTTTGGGCCAGTCATTCTCTCTCAACCTAGCCTACCTTGCAGGGTCATTGCAGTGGGGAAATTAGAAGGAGGAAGGTGAGCTGGATATGCTCTAGAGAGAAAGTAGTCAAACTAAGGGAAGGTAGTATTTTATTCACCCTACTGAAGGATGCCTTGAAATCGGTCGTGTTTTTTTAATGTATGTTTATTATGATTTTATAAGGACATGGTGGCTTAGTGGCTAAGATGCTGAACTTGTCGATCAGAAAGGTCATCAGTTCAGTGGTTTGAATCCCTAGTGCCATGTAATGGAGTCCCGTTACTTGTTCCAGATTCTACCAATCTAGCCGTTCGAAAGCATGTAAAAATGCAAATAGAAAAATAGGGACCACCTTTGGTGGGAAGGTAACAGTGTTCCGTGCACCTTCGGCATTTAGTCATGCTGGCCATGTGACCACGGAAATGTCTTCAGAGAGCTCTGGCTCTTTGGCTTAGAAACAGAGATGAACACCACCCCCTAGAGTCAGGAATGACTAGTACACATGTGCGAGGGGAATCTTTATCTTTACCTTTATTATGATTTTCCCAATTATGAAAAAAGCGAGAAAGTATCCTGATCTGTTTTGTTTTTGTTTTTTCCAATAGGCTTTGTTCTAGCTTTGTAAAGTCGAATTCAATACAATGGGAAGTGCATTACAAATTCTGAGGTTGTGAGCCTCGGGTCTGGTCTAGTGCTTAAGGCACCAGGCTAAAAGCCATGAGCTCAAATCCTGCCTAAGCCATGAGAGCCAGCTAGGTGACTTCGGGCTAGTCACTCTCTTTCAGCCCAAGTCGCCTCACAGGGTTGTTGTGGAGAAAATAGGAAGAGGAAGGTGTATTAGACATGTTAGCCTCTTGGAGTCATTTTAAAAAATAATGAAGATGGGATGTAGCCGAGGTGGTGCAGTGATTAGAGTGCAGTACTGCAGGCTACTTCAGTTGACTGCTAGCTGCAGTTCGGCAGTTCAAATCTTACCGGCTCAAGGTTGACTCAGCCTTCTATCCTCCTGCTATTTGTAAAATGAGGACCTAGATTGTTGGGGGCAATAGGCTGACTCTGTAAACCACTTAGAGAGGACTGTAAAAGCACTATGAAGTGGTATGTAAGTCGAAGTGCTATTGCTATTGATGCAAATGCACCAAAAAAATATTAAAAAGCCAGAATGAATCATCAGAATTGTAAATTACATTAGACGTCAAACGGAGG